>NC_068364.1:55422961-55620461 GCF_020536995.1 Dreissena polymorpha | reverse complement strand
TTTCTCTGGCGAGCAAAAAACAGATAATAAATGTGAGTCATTTTTATTTAAACATACTTACCGAGAATCTCTTATGTAAGTAACAATAATGAGGTTATGTCGGTATTCGTTGCAGCCAGTGTCGTAATTGCCCTTACCAATGGTTAGTCACTGCCCATAAACGTAAGTGCTGAATCCGTATTCGTATAATCACAGCGCTTAAACTTTTGGGCATGACATATAATCATTGCTATGTGTCCAAATGTAAACAATTATACAATATTTTTGCTTACAAAATGTCCCAAAATATTTTTTTCATAAATTCATCTTAAGCTAAAGTAAAAAGTAATAGATTAACCTTCTCTGCAAAAAATAATCCAAATCTAAATGTTCAGGTTTAGAACACTAATGAACACGAAATAGAACACCTATTGAACACCGTTCTGCGTTCTACTACTGTTCTAAGCTGTAACTGATGTGTTCAATATGCTAACGCTTGGTGTACAAGATCAGAACACATATTGAAAAGCAGGGTTTTATGCCTTTCCGATATAAATGGCGACTGTAAACAATTCCACATTCGTAGAGTTCAATTGGAACACTTGCGATGTTCGAGAGTACTATTCATCATCATCATCATCATCAACGTCATCATCATCATCATCATCATCATCATCATCATCATCATCATCATCATCATCAGCATCATCATCATCATCATCATCATCATCATCAACATCATCATCATCTTCATCATCACAACCACCACCAACACCATCATCATCATCATCATCATCATCATCATCATCATCATCAGCATCATCATCATCATCGTCATCAAAATCATCATAATCATCATAATCATCATAATCATCATTATCATCATCATCATCATCATCATCATCATCATCATCATCATCATCATCATCATCATCATCATCATCACCACCAACACAATCATCATCATCATCTCATCATCATCATCATCCAGCATCATCACCATCATCACCATCATCATCATCATCATCATCATCATCATCATCATCATCATCGTCATCATAATCATCATAATCATCATCATCATCATCATCATCATCATCATCATCATCATCATCATCATCATCATCATCATCATCATCATCATCATCATCATCATCACCAACACCATCATCATCATCATCATCATCATCATCATCATCATCATCATCATCATCATCATCATCATCATCATCATCATCATCATCATCATAATCGTCATCATAATCATCATAATAATCATCATCATCATTATCATCATCATCATCATCATCATCATCATCAGCAGCAGCAGCAGCAGCAGCATCAGCATCAGCATCATCATCATCATTCGTGAGTTTAAAAGGTAGCATCTTCTTAAATAAACAACATAAAAAATGAAACATAATGGGTTAAATTTATATATAGTTACATAATAAATGATTTTTTTAAACTTATTGCGCGATACGCAGAAGGATAAAGTGTATTAAATATATTTTTGTAAGAAAAAATAAGAAACAGCTTAATACTTACACTTTATAAATCTTAAGCCCAAGTTTCACTATTGCCGGTAGAGCCCTGGTCCATCACGGTTCGCTAACGCCGGTCGACCGGCGAGAACCGGAATGATTCGTGGAAGTTTTTGAACGCGTTCACACTAATTCCAGGTGTCGCCCCGATTGAAGCCGGTCAACAGCCCGGCAGAGACCCGGTCAACCCCGGACTGGCTACGGTTTATCCCGGTGAAGCCCCGGCAGAGGCCCGGTTGTCGACGGTAATGCACCGGTTGAGCACCGGTATACGGTAGCTCCGCCGGCACTCACCGGGGCTTTACCGGCATCAGATCCCGACAGAGCTACGGCAACGCCCCGGTTTCACCCAGGTCGTCGTCGGTTATGCCCCGGCGGAGTACCGATGAATGCCGGTTGCGCCCCGGCAGAGCGCCGGTTTACTTATGTACCGTTGGTATTCCGGGATCCTGCCGGCATTCACCGGGGCTCCACAGGGGCGTTGCCGTAGCTCTGCCGGGGTCTGTATGGGCCACGGTGGAGCTACGGTGCCGTCCCGGTTGTGGCCGGTGCCGTCCCGGTTGTTACCGGTGCCACGCCGGTCGTGTCCGGTCCTTCCCGGTGACTCCCGTTTCATCTCGGAGGTATTAAACATTTTAATACTTTCCCGGGTGGAGCCCCGGTTGTCCACAGTCGTCCCCGCCTTATCCCGGTGGAGCTCCGGTTCGTCACGGTTGAGCCCCTGTTCATCCCGGTAGATGCCGGATCACGCACCGTACATCATTCAACATTATAAGTCCTGTTAATTTATAACGCGTGGAGAATTATCTTCTCGATTATTAATTCAAAATGAAAAGTGTAACACTTTTAGATCCATTATATAGAGGATATTTGTTGGATTCGATGGAATATCGATTTTATTTCACGAGTGATCATAGAAAATATGTATTTTTTATGATCACGAGTGAATTAAAATCGATATTCCATCGAATCCAACAAATTTTCTTTTTATTTTATGCATTTTTTTCACCGTAAATTAACATTATTAAGGTGTTAAATTGGAAAATTTCTCTGGATTTATAACGTCATTTCATCGAAAAAATGACCTCATTTCACAGTAAAACAGTGAAAAATATTGATATTTTTCACTGTTATTTTTCACTGTTTCAAACAGTGAAATACCAGATTTATTTCACTGATATTTCTCTATAAACCGCCGGAAAGCATAAAATAAAACTCCGCAAGTTGTAAGTGAAACTACAATCTGGGTGTCAGTTTTAGGCACTTTCGGTAAAGTGTTTCGTAAAGCATATATCTCTTGCACAAAAAACACCATGAACGCTATCAATATACACACAGGTCGCATAGCGCAGCGCTTTGGAAGAACGCTGGATTACAAATCGGAGAATCGTGTGGTTATAATCCTGAACCGTCAACATAACTTTTTGATAACTCTTACGGTCTTTTATTACTTACCATTGATTAAAACAGGACAATTGTCAGTTAATAGCGTAAGAATGAGCACTTCATATTGACCAATTTTTCTGAGCTAGGAACATTTTAAGTATGTTTAATTGACACTACGCCTTGAAATAGCTTCGAAACCGCCCGAAATACCGTACATACACCACTGCCAGTAGGGCTTTACTCGTTCTGATTTACTTGACATATTTGGATTGCAAAATGTGAATCATATTGTGTATGTGACAAAAGAGTAACCGCAGGCAGAAGTTAAGTATGAAACATTTGCAAAGGACACTAACTATACAATCAAGGTATCGATATTTATGGCTGTGGTAAACTTCAGATAAACAAAATGTATTTACCTTTAAAGTTTCATGAGATACCTCTACCAGAGAGCGTAGTTCCAGGATACATCCCTCTTAAAGTTTTTAGTGCTTGCATATAATAATGATAAGATTGTTATGTAGTCAACAAACTTTCTTTTCGAGAACCGTATAATTTTATTAGAAGGGATTGTTCACACACTTTCTTATTTTTGATTTAAATGAATTTAGTGGCTACATACTAATAGTTTATAATTATAATAACAAGAAAACGTGTTTAATAATTGAAATGCCCCTGGCCTAAGGCTTAAAGCCGAGAAATGTTATAAACATAGCGAGAGTGCTACCACTTTACCACAGAGTCGTTTATATAATATATTGTTGCTGAAAACCCTTACATACGTTTCATTAATTTTCACGATTTTGATTGATGATTATCAATAAATGAACATTTTTAACAGGAGTGTAATTGTGATTACCTGGATATAATGCATACATTATTTTTTTATTACATCAGTGTTTTGCCAAAAATGTCAGCAAGTGTCATATGGCTGTTATATCCAAAACAATGCTTAGCCATTTAAAACAACACCGTACAATGTATAGCAATGACAAGCAAATAAATTCAATCACAATTTTAAGCTTTAATTGACAAAGGCCCAGAACGGAAGGACATGAATTACAAACTCGTTTAAATCGTGTTAAACAGTTGTTACCGTAAGACATTTGAAAGATGCCAGACGTTTATAACTAGATAGATAAGATCGGGTACCAGAGTATGTAAGCCCTCAGTCCAACATCTGTTTAGTACTGAAGAATGTAATATTATGTTTTATGTCATTTCTTTGATGCTGAAGGAAACACTCATTTATATTGAAGTTGAATATGAAAACATCAATGAAACAACATTTATAACTACCTCTTGAAGTTAGCTTATGTAAATATTATCAAGTTCATTTTGTTTATTTTTACCGTGAAATATATTTCCTTCTAATTTTGTGTTGGGAGTATGAGAGTTAAAGCGACGAAACTTGGCAGACTTGTGTGTCCCGATGGACCACGCTTGCGCAAAGTTCCAGCGCGCGTCTCAGTGCCATCGTTTCCGGTGAAAGTGTCGCCGAATATACGCTAACTGGCCCGTGTTTTGCCCCGTTACCCTATAATAGGAGCCTGAAGTCGCACTTATCTCTCGGAGTATGTGTGCTAGAGCAACGAATCTTGGCAGACTTGTGTGTTCCGATGGGTCACGCATGCGGCAAGTTTCAGCGCGCGTCTTAGTGCCTCGTTACCGGTGAAAGTGTCGCCGAATGTGCACTAACTGGCCGGTGTTTGGCCCCCGTAACCCCATTATAGGAGCCTGAAGTCGCACTTTTCTCTCGGAGTACGTGTTCTTGGGCGACGAAACTTGGCAGATTTGTGTGTCCCGATTGGTCACGCATGCGCCAAGTTCCAGCACGCGTCTCAGTGCCATCGTTTTCGGTGAAAGTGTCGCCGAATGAACGCTAACTGGCCCGTGTATTTGCTCCGTTACCCTATAAAAGGAGCCTGAAGTCGCACTTATCTCTCGGAGTATAAGTGCTACAGCGACGAAACTTGGCAGACTTGTGTGTCCCGATGGGTCACGCATGAGCAAAGTTCCAGCACGCGTCTCAGTGCCATCGTTTCCGGTTAAAGTGTCGCCGAATGTACGCTAACAGGCCCGTGTATTGGCCCCTTTACCCCATAATAGGAGCCTGAAATCGCACTTATCTCTCTGAGTATGTGTGCTAGAGCGACGAAACTTGTTAGACTTGTGTATCCCGATGGGTCACTCATGCTCCAAGTTCCATCACGCGTCTCAGTGCCATCGTTTCGGATGAAAGGATCGCCGAATGTGCGCTATTTGGCCGCTGTATTGGCCCCCGTAACCCGATAATACGAGCATAAAGTCGCACTTATCTCTCGGAGTATGTGTGCTAGAGCGACGAAACTTGGCAAACTTGTGTGCCCTGATGGTTCACGCATGCGCGAAGATCCAGCACGCGACTCGGTGCCGTCGTTTCCGGTAAAAATGAGGCCGAATATACGCTAACTGGCCCGTGTACTTGCCCCCGTAACCCCATAGTAGGAGCCTGAAGTCGCACTTATCTCTCGCAGCATGAGTGCTTAAGCGACGAAACTTGGCAGACTTGTGTGTCCCAATGGGTCAGGCATGCGCCAAGTTCTAGCGCGTGTCTCAGTGCCATCGTTTCCGGTGAAAGTGTCGCCGAATGTACGCTAACTAGCCCGTGTATTGGCCCGTAACCCTATAATAGGAGCCTGAAGTCGCACTTATCTCTCGGGGTATGAGTGCTAAAGCAACGAAACATGGCAGACTTGTTTTTCCCGATGGGTCACGCATGCGCCATGTTCCAGCGCGCGTCTCAGTGCCATCGTTTCCGGTGAAAGTGTCGCCGAATGTGCGCTAACTGGCCCGTGTTTTGGCCCCCGTTACCCCAAAATAGGAGCCTGAAGTCACACTTATCTCTCGGAGTATGTGTGCTAGAGCGACGTAACTTGGCAGATTTGTGTGTCCCGATGGGTCACGCATGCGCCAAGTTCCAGCGCGCGTCTCATTGCCATCGTTTCCGGTAAAAATGTCGCCGAATGTACGCTAACTGGCCCGTGTATTGCCCCGTCACCCTATAATAGGAGCCTGAAGTCGCACTTATCTCTCGGAGTATGTGTGCTACAGCGATGAAACTTGGCACACTTGTGTGTACCGATGGGTCACGCATGCGCTAATTTTCAGCGCGCGTCTCAGTGACATCGTTACCGGAGAAAGTGCAGCCGAATGTGCGCTAACAGGCCCGTGTTTGGCCCCCGTAACCCCAAAATAGGAGCCTGAAGCCGCACTTATCTCTCGGAGTATGTGTGCTAGAGCGACGAAACTTGACAGACTTGTGTGTCCGATGGGTCACGCATGCGCCAAGTTCCAGCGCGCGTCTCAGTGCCATCATTTTCGGTGAAAGTGTCGCCGAATGTACGCTAACTGGCCCGTGTATTGGCTCCGTAACCCTATAATAGGAGCCTGAAGTCGCATTTATCTCTCGGAGTATGAGTGCTAAAGTGACGAAACTTGGCAGTGTGCCAAGTTTCGTCGCTTAAGCACTCATACTCCGAGTCCCGATGGGTCACGCATGCGCAAAGTTCCAGCACGCGTCTCGGTGCCATCGTTTCCGGTGAAAGTGTCGCCGAATGTACGCTAACTGGCCCGTGTATTGGCCCCGTTACCCTATAATAGGAGCTTGAAGTCGCACTTATCTCTCGGAGTA
The DNA here is from genome assembly GCF_020536995.1 of Dreissena polymorpha. Classification (NCBI taxonomy): domain Eukaryota; kingdom Metazoa; phylum Mollusca; class Bivalvia; order Myida; family Dreissenidae; genus Dreissena; species Dreissena polymorpha. The sequence continues at coordinate 55,613,879 of NC_068364.1, read as the reverse complement.
TGATTGCTAAAGCGACGAAACTTGGCAGACTTGTGTGTCTTGATGGGTCACGCATGCGCAAAGTTCCAGCACGCGTCTCGGTGATATCGTTTCCGGTTAAAGTGTCGCCGAATATACGCTAACTGGCCCGTGTATTGGCCCCGTTACCCTATAATAGGAGCCTGAAGTCGCATTTATCTCTCGGAGTGTGAGTGCTAAAATGACGAAACTTGGCAGTCTGCCAAGTTTCGTCGCTTTAGTACTCATACTCCGAGTCCCGATGGGTCACGCATGCGCAAAGTTCCAGCACACGTCTCGGTGCCATCGTTTCAGGTGAAAGTGTCGCCGAATGTACGCTAACTGGCCCGTGTATTGGCCCCGTTACCGTATAAAAGGAGCCTGAAGTCGCACTTATCTCTCGGAGCATGAGTGCTAAAGCGACGAAACTTGGCAGACTTGTGTGTCCGATTCTCTAACGCATGCGCCATGTTCCAGCGCGCGTCTCAGTGCCATCGTTTTTGGTTAAAGTGTCGCCGAATATACGCTAACTGGCCCGTGTATTGGCCCCGTTACCCTATAATAGGAGCCTGAAGTCGCATTTATCTCTCGGAGTATGAGTGCTAAAGTGACGAAACTTGGCAGTCTGCCAAGTTTCGTCGCTTTAGTACTCATACTCCGAGTCCCGATGGGTCACGCATGCGCAAAGTTCCAGCACACGTCTCGGTGCCATCGTTTCCGGTCAAAGTGTCGCCGAATGTACGCTAACTGGCCCGTGTAATTGCCCCGTTACCGTATAAAAGGAGCCTGAAGTCGCACTTATCTCTCGGAGCATGAGTGCTAAAGCGACGAAACTTGGCAGACTTGTGTGTCCGATTCTCTAACGCATGCGCCATGTTCCAGCGCGCGTCTCAGTGCCATCGTTTTTGGTGAAAGTGTCGCCGAATATACGCTAACTGGCCCGTGTATTGGCCCCGTTACCCTATAATAGGAGCCTGAAGTCGCACTTATCTCTCGGAGAATGAGTGCTAAAGCGACGAAACTTGGCAGACGTGTGTGACCCGATGGGTCACGCATGCACCAAGTTCCAGCACGCTTCTCAGTGCCATCGTTTCCGGTGAAAGTGTCGCCGAATGTAGGCTAATAGGCCCTTGTATTGCCCCGTTACCCTATTATAGGAGCCTGAAATCGCACTTACCTCTCGGAGTATGTGTGCTAGAGCGACGAAACTTGGAAGACTTGTGTGTCCCGATGGTTCACGCATGCGCCAAGTTCCATCACGCGTCTCAGTGCCATCGTTTCGGATGAAAGGATCGCCGAATGTGCGCTATTTGGCCCCTGTATTGGCCCCCGTAACCCCATAATACGAGCCTGAAGTCGCACTTATCTATCGGAGTATGTGTGCTAGAGCGACGAAACTTGGCAGACTTCTGTGCCCCGATGGTTCACGCTTGCGCGAAGTTCCAGCACGCGCCTCGGTGCCATCGTTTCCGGTAAAAGTGAGGCCGAATATACGCTAACTGGCCCGTGTACTTGCCCCCGTAAACCCATAGTAGGAGCCTGAAGTCGCATTTATCTCTCGCAGCATGAGTGCTTAAGCGACGAAACTTTGCAGACTTGTGTGTCCCGATGGGTCACGCATGCGCCAAGTTCCAGCGCGTGTCTCAGTGCCATCGTTTCCGGTGAAAGTGTCGCCGAATGTACGCTAACTAGCCCGTGTATTGGCCCGTAACCCTAAAATAGGAGCCTGAAGTCGCACTTATCTCTCGGAGTATGAGTGCTAAAGAGACGAAAATTGGCAGACATGTGTGTCAGGATGGGTCACGCATGCGCCATGTACCAGTGCGCGTCTCAGTGCCATCGTTTTCGGTGAAAGTGTCGCCGAATGTACGCTAACTGGCCCGTGTATTGACCCCGTTACCCTATAATGGGAGCCTGAAGTCGCACTTATCTCACGGAGCATGAGTGCTAAAGCGACGAAACTTGGCAGACTTGTGTGTCCCGATGGGTCAGGCCTGCGCCAATTTCCAACGCGCGTCTCAGTGCCATCGTTTCCGGTGAAAGTGTCGCCGAATATACGCTAACTGGCCCGTGTTTTGCCCCGTTACCCTATAATAGGAGCCTGAAGTCGCACTTATCTCTCGGAGTATGTGTGCTAGAGCAACGAAACTTGGCAGACTTGTGTGTTCCGATGGGTCACGCATGCGGCAAGTTTCAGCGCGCGTCTTAGTGCCTCGTTATCGGTGAAAGTGTCGCCGAATGTGCGCTAACTGGCCGGTGTTTGGCCCCCGTAACCCCATTATAGGAGCCTGAAGTCGCACTTTTCTCTCGGAGTATGTGTTCTAGGACGACGAAACTTGGCAGACTTGTGTGTCCCGATTGGGCACGCATGCGCCAAGTTCCAGCACGCGTCTCAGTGCAATCGTTTTCGGTGAAAGTGTCGCCGAATGTACGCTAACTTGCCCGTGTATTTGCTCCGTTACCCTATAATAGGAGCCTGAAGTCGCACTTATCTCTCGGAGTATAAGTGATACAGCGACGAAACTTGGCAGACTTGTGTGTCCCGATAGGTCACGCATGAGCAAAGTTCCAGCACGCGTCTCAGTTCCATCGTTTCCGGTTAAAGTGTCGCCAAATGTACGCTAACTTGCCCGTGTACTGGCCTCGTTACCCTATAATAGGAGCCTGAAGTCGCACTTATCTCTCGGAGTATGAGTGCTAGAGCGACGAAACTTGGCAGACTTGTGTGTCCCAATAGGTCACGCAAGTGCCAAGTTCCAGCGCGCGTCTCAGTGCCATCGTTTCCGGTGAAAGTGTCGCCAAATGTACGCTAACTGGCCCATGTTTTGGCCCCGTTACCCTATAATAGGAGCCTGTAGTCGAACTTATCTCTCGGAATATGTGTGCTAGAGCGACGAAACTTGGCAGACTTGTGTGTCCCGATGGGTCACGCATGCGCCAAGTTCCAGCAAGCGTCTCGGTGCCATCGCTTCCGGTGAAAGTGTCGCCGAATGAACGCTAACTGGCCCGTGTATTGGCCCCGTTACCCTATAATAGGAGCCTGAAGTCGCACTTATCTCTCGGAATATGTGTGCTAGAGCGACGAAACTTGGCAGACTTGTGTGTCCCGATATGTCACGCATGCGCCAAGTTCCAGCACGCGTCTCGGTGCCATCGCTTTCGGTGAAAGTGTCGCCGAATGTACGCTAACTGGCCCGTGTATTGGCCCCGTAACCCTATAATAGAAGCCTGAAGTCGCACTTATCTCTCGGAATATGTGTGCTAGAGCGACGAAACTTGGCAGACTTGTGTGTCCCGATATGTCACGCATGCGCCAAGTTCCAGCACGCGTCTCGGTGCCATCGCTTCCGGTGAAAGTGTCGCCGAATGTACGCTAACTGGCCCGTGTATTGGCCCCGTTACCCTATAATAGGAGCCTGAAGTCGCACTTATATCTCGGAATATGAGTGCTAAAGGGACGAAACTTGGCAGACTTATGTGTCCCAATGAGTCACGCGTGCGCCAAGTTTCAGCGCGCGTCTCGGTGCCATCGTTTTCGGTGAAAGTGTTGCCGAATGTACGCTAACTGGCCCGTGTATTGGCCCGGAACCGTATAATAGGAGCCTGAAGTCGCACTTAACTCTCGGAGTATGAGTGCTAAAGCGACAAAACTTGGCAGACTTATGTGACCCTTAGGGTCACACATCCACCATGTTCCAGCACGCGTCTCAGTGCAATTGTTTTTGGTGAAAGTGTCGCCGAATGTACGCTAACTGTCCCGTGTATTGGCCCCGTTACCCTATAATTGGAGCCTGAAGTCGCACTTATCTCTCGGGGTATGAGTGCTAAAGCAACAAAACTTGGCAGACTTGTGTGTTCCGATGAGTCACGCATGCGCCAAGTTCCAGCGCGCGTCTCAGTGCCATCGTTTCCGGTGAAAGTGTCGCCGAATGTACGCTAACTGGCCCGTGAATTGGCCCCGTTACCCTATAATAGGAGCCTGAAGCCACACTTATCTCTCAGAGTATGAATGCTAAAGCGACGAACTTGGCAGACATGTGGGTCAGGATGGGTCACGCATGCGCCATGTACCAGTGCGCGTCTCAGTGCCATCGTTTCCGGTGAAAGTGTCGCCGAATGTACGCTGACTGGCCCGTGTATTGACCCCGTTACCCTATAAGGGGAGCCTGAAGTCGCACTTATCTCTCGGAGTATGAGTGCTAAAGCGACGAATCTTTTCAGACTTGTGTGTCCCGATGGGTCACGCATGCGCCAATTTCCAGCGCGCGTCTCAGTGCCATCGTTTCCGGTGAAAGTGTCGCCGAATGTACGCTAACTGGCGCGTGTTTGTTTCCCCGTTACCCTATAATAGGAGCCTGAAGTCGCACTTATCTCTCGGAGTATGTGTGCTTGAGCAACGAAACTTGGCAGACTTGTGTGTTCCGATGGGTCACGCATGCGGCAAGTTTCAGCACGCGTCTCAGTGCCATCGTTTTCGGTGAAAGTGTTGCCGAATGTACGCTAACTGGCCCGTGTATTTGCTCCGTTACCCTGTAATAAGAGCCTGAAGTCGCACTTATCTCTCGGAGTATAAGTGCTACAGCGACGAAACTTGGCAGACTTGTGTGTCCCGATGTGTCACGCATGAGCAAAGTTCCAGCACGCGTCTCAGTGCCATCGTTTCCGGTGAAAGTGTCGCCGAATGTACGCTAACTTGCCCGTGTATTGGCCTCGTTACCCTATAATAGGAGCCTGAAGTCGCACTTATCTCTCGGAGTATGCGAGCTAAAGCGACGAAACTTGGCAGACTTGTGTGTCCCAATAGGTCACGAATGCGCCAAGTTCCAGCACGCGTCTCGGAGCCATCGTTTCCGGTTAAAGTGTCGCCGAATGTACGCATACTGGCCAGTGTACTTGCCACCGTAACCCCATAGTAGGAGCCTGAAGTCGACTTATCTCTCGGGGTATGAGTGCTAAAGCGATGAAACTTGGCAGACTTGTGTGTTCCGATGTGTCTCGCATGCATCAAGTTCCAGCGCGCGTCTCAGTGCCATCGTTTCTGGTGAAAGTGTCGCCGAATGTACGCTAACTGGCCCGTGTATTGGCCCCGTTACCCTATAATAGGAGCCTAAAGTCGAACACATCTCTCGGAGTATGAGTGCTAAAGCGACGAAACATGACATACTCTTGTGTCCCGATGAGTCACTCATGCGCCATGTTCCAGCGCGCGTCTCAGTGCCATCGTTTCCGGTGAAAGTGTCGCCGAATGCACGCTAACTGGCCCGTGTATAGGCCCCATTAACCTATAATAGGAGCCTGAAGTCGAACTTATCTCTCGGAGTATGAGTGCTAAAGCGACAAAACTTGGCAGACTTGTGTGTCCCGATGGGTCACGCATGCGTCAAGTTCCAGCACGCGTCTAAGTGCCATCGTTTTCGGTGAAAGTGTACGCCGAATGTACGCTAACTGGCCCTTTTATGGGCCCTGTTACCCTATATTAGGAGCCTGAAGTCGCACTTATCTCTCGGAGAATGTGTGCTAGAGCGACGAAACATGGCAGACTTGTGTGTCCCGATGGGTCACGCATGCGCCAAGTTCCAGCGCGCGTCTCAGTGCCATCGTTTCCGGTGAAAGTGTCGCCGAATGTTCGCTATTTGGCCCGTGTATTGGCCCCCGTAACCCCATAATAGGAGCCTGAAGTCGCACTTATCTCTCGGAGTATGTGTAATAGAGCGACGAAACTTGGCAGATTTGTGTGTCCCAATGGATCACGCATGCGCCAAGTTCCGGCGCGGTTCTCAGTGCCATCGTTTCCGGTGAAAGTGTCGCCGAATCTACGCTAACTGGCCCTTGTATTTGCCCGGTAACCCCATAATAGGAGCCTGAAGTCGCACTTATCTCTCGGAGTATGAGTGATAAAGCGACGACACTTGGCAGACTTGTGTATCCCTATGGGTTACGCATGCGCCAAGTTCCAGCACGCGTCTCAGTGCCATATTTTCCGGTGAAAGTGTCGCCGAATGTTCGCTAATTGGCCCGTGTATTGGCCCCGTTACCCTATAAAAGGAGCCTAAAGTCGCACTTATCTCTCGGGGTATGAGTGCTAAAGCAACAAAACTTGGCAGACTTGTGTGTTCCGATGAATCACGCATGTGCCAAGTTCCGGCGCGCGTCTCAGTGCCATCGTTTCCGGTAAAAGTGTCGCCGAATCTACGCTAACTGGCCCTTTTATTGGCCCTGTTACCCTATATTAGGAGCCTGAAGTCGCACTTATCTCTCTGAGAATGTGTTCTAGAGTGACGAAACTTGGCAGACATGTGTGTCCCAAAGGGTCACGCATCTGCCGAGTTCGAGCGAGCGTCTCTGTGCCGTCGTTTCAGGTGAAAATGGCGCGAAGCGTACGCTAACTGTTTCGTATTGGCCCCGTTAGCCTATTATCGTATCCTGAAGTCTCACTTTTCTCTCCGAGTATGTGTGCGAGAGGTTCTAAACTTGGCAGACGTGTGTGTCCCAAAGGGGCACGCATGCGCCGAGTTCGAGCGAGCGTCTCGGTGACGTCGTTTCCGGTGAAAATTGCGCGGAGCGTACGCTTACGGGCCCTCATTGGCCCCGTTACCCTATTATGGGAGCCTGAAGTCTCACTTATCTTTCCGATTATGTGTGCGAGCGCAACGAAACTTGGCAGACGTGTGTGTCCCGATGGGTCACGCATGATCCGAGTTCGAGTGAGCGTCTCGGTGACGTCGTTTCCGGTGAAAATGGCGCGGAGCGTACGCTATCGGGCCCTTATTGGCCCCGTTACCCGATAATGAGAGCCTGAAGTCTCACTTATCTTTCCGATTGTGTGTGCGAAAGCTAGGCAACTTGGTAGACTTGAATGTCCCGATGGGTCACGCATGCGCCGAGTTCGAGCGAGCGTCTCGGTGCCGTCGTTTCCGGTGAAAATCGCACAGAGCGTACGCTAACGGGCCCGAATTGGCCCAGAAGCGGTCCTTTGCAGTACCTGTATGGCAAGTGGTTCGACGTATAATCCCAAGAAACTAGGTTTCTCATGAGAACCTAGGTTTTCAAATGAGAACCTAGGTTCTCATGAGAACCTTGGTTTTTAAATGAGAACCTAGGTTCTTGTGAAAACCTAGGATACCAAACGAGAACTTAAGTTCTCAGAATGAGAACCTAGGTTCTCATGAGAACCTAGGTTCTCATGAGAACCTAAGTTCTATGTGTCTATGGGAACCTAGGTTCTCATGAAAAACCTAGTTTCTCATGAGAACCTAGGTTTTCAAGCTTAAACTAAGGTTTTCAAATGAGAACTTAGGTTCTCATGAAAACCTAGGTTCTCATGAGAAACCTGGTTTCTTGGGATTTCATAAACCTAGTTATTCATGAGAACCTAGGTTCTCATGAGAACATAGGTCCTCATGAGAAACCTAGTGTCTTGGGATTATGCGTCGAACCGCATGCCATAATTAACCTCCAGTTGTCTCCCATTGCTTGGTACACGCTGGCGGCATATGTGTAAAATTATAAGAAATAGGCGTGAAACCGTGAATGTTACTCCCCAAGAACATTTTTTGACCAATGTTCAGACAAGCTCAGTAATATTCTACAAAACTTGTAGTAAACTTCTTGAGGAATGAAATTAGTAAATAATCGGTCGACATTGGTCTGAATACGTTAATAAAAAATTAAACTGTTTATGAAATACATCTTTAATTGTAAATATTATTTTGAAACTAAATATTGAAACAAAGTCAGATCAATCGTTACACAATACATTGTTACAGCATTAAATGAGTTTCAGATATTCAGTTCCCTTGTTCGGGCCTCAAACGACTGTACGGTACAGTTTTCTATTTTAAGTATGTCTGTGATATAGTAAGCAATCATTATGGTATAAATAAAAGTTTTATCTCTATTGATAATGTGTAATAGTGTATTATTCAATCGTAAGATATCGGCAACACTGCAAGAAAAACTTATGCACTAAAAACTTGCAAACATATTTCAATAACTTTAGATATCTGCAAAAATAAAGTTCTTAACGGCGTGTTTTCATTCTGTCCAGCCCGTGTGTAATTATATGTGAACCCCATTGATCCAGCGCCCTGAATAATATGTGTCCCGTATTCCAAACGAGCAAGTTTACGCGTAATTCTGAAAACCTAGGTTCTCTGAGAACCTAGGTTTTCAGAGAACCTAGGTTCTCATGAGAGCCTAGGTTTCATGAGAACCTAGGTTCTCATAAAGAGAACCAAGGTTCACATAATGAGAACCTAGGTTCTCATGAGAACCTAGTTTCTCTGAAAACCTAGGTTCTCAGAGAACTTAGGTTCTCAGAGAACCTATGGTGCCCAAATGAAAACCACGGATATGGCAAGCAGTTCGACGCATAAACTAGGTTTTTCATGAGAACCTAGGTTCTCATTCTGTGAACCTAGGTTCTCATGAGAACCTAGGTTTTAAAATGAGAACCTAGGTTGTCATGAAAACCTAGGTTCTCATTTGAAAACTTGGGTTCTTGAAGCCATGTGCAATCTTCAAGCGAGAGCCTAGGATCTCATTCTGAGAACCTATGTTCTCATGAGAGACCTAGTTTATTGGGATTATGCGTCAAACCACTTGCCATATACCTGTACCCAGTGAAATTTATTACCGAATATACTGAAAATATGAAAACTTAACAACTTTTTTCGAGTAATGTGATAAACCAGCCTTGATATTTTAATCAATAAAAAATATAAATTGTAAAAAAATACGGTATTTTAGAACTTTTCTTTGTTCGTCAATCGCGGTTGACGGTCGCTTTAAGTTCAAAAACTGAAAATGTCATACGAGCATTTTTACGTATGAATTATATCACGTGTTTATGTAAATAGGGAATTTTCGCACCAGCTTTGCGTAACTTAACGAAATCCCGGTTATAAACCGCTGTTTGTGTCAGGAACAAGTACATCCAATTGTATGTCACTATTTCATTCGATAAATTTTAAAGCTACCTATCAAAATTATTTATTTCTGTTATTGCCAATACACGAGGTTACTATGGAGAGGTGGTACCTGTGCGAGCTTCTGCTACTGGTAGCTATATTAAGTAGCCTGACCGAAATCCCCTTCATAGAACGCTCATTTATATTAAAAATGACGAAACTGGTGTTCTTGTTTTGCAATTTCAATTATGCTGATTGCTAAATGTCCCATCAGCATTTTTAAATATTATTTATATCACTTTAATACGTAATAACATTTGGGGTTTCGGTACCCGCTCGGCATCAGAAAGCGTGTAAAACTTTACCGAAATCTCAGTTATAAATCGCTATTCCGTGTCAAATACACGTGGAAAAAAATTCGTTAATATTTTCGTAAACAAACATGGGTACATACCAGTGTAGGAGTGTCAATTTATTAGTAATACAACACCATTAGACGTTGTAACAGGTTATATTTCGTTTAGCGCCCTAGCGTTTGAGAGCGTGTTTAAAGCAACGAAATAGCCGTAATATAGATAGCTGATTGTCTTTATCAACTTTTTTTTGCATTTGCATAATTAATAAATGTCACAGACCAATTTGACCAATTTTATAGGGTGTGAAAAAGTCCATACAAATCATATGGAATATCGCGTAATCTATGACTATCAATCGGCAAAGGGCCACTTCATGGTTCGCTTGTCTATGTTTTCTAACCGCAAATCAACGTGATTAAGTGGGCGGAGCGATCATCGTCCAGACGAGATGGCAATTACTAAAATCGAACTGGACAGGTGCATTATCGATACAATATTATAAAAATAAGTTTGATCGACATGTATTTGAATGTATTATTATTATTATTATTTTAGATAAATGTGTTGTTGAAATGCAAATACGGTATCTTGATTTATAAAACTGGTTCCATCGTGCCAATATACCAGTATTCATTTTTTATGCAGTTGAAAATGTGAATAACAGAAAAACGATTTAAATTATTACAGGTAACGTTTATGACATATTTAGCACCGCGATATTGTAACTTTAGCCCTCATTTCCTCAATGTCTTTTTCCGCTATCAAAGACGTGTAGTATACCTATGCACAACCAATTGGTTTGTTTCTTTCTTAGGGCTTAGAGGTGTTGATTTGATTGAACATGTGTTACTTTTGCGGAAATGTTTAAATGTACCACGGCTCAACACAAGTTTTGGCTTTTTGTTGTACAATCCAAATGTACAGCCTTCGATTTTAAGAGGTTAACCGTGGACCAAGTCCACCTTATTTTGCACGCTCCAACTAAATTTTCAAAATAACTGGACAACTGGCATCGCGAGATGCCATTTTTAAACCATTTTTTAATAGTAACCTTCAATGTGACTAGGCAACAAAACGATAGCTCTTGTAATATAATCGTGAACTGTAAATTTTCCATATCTGAAATTGGTGAGAATAACATTTATTAATTATTAGCAGCTATAAAGTAAATACAGAACCTGCTTTCCTAATGAACCCTTAAAAGGCCTTCAATGCCCCATTGAGAGCATACGATGCAAAGTGATGCCTTTCAGCTAATTTTATTTTGTGCTCTGCCTAAAATCCTGATGGTGTTAGATTAGTTTGAAAAAATATGCCTGCAATCTCAATCAATTTGCTATAGCATGCTCATGCGATGGGCCACACTGGTGTCATAATGTGAGAGTTATTCGGATATGATTCGTCTGTCCTTCACTGCACATTTAAAAGACAACTTGCGGATGAATATCTATATGCAATTTCCCTACTAGATGAAATGTTGACCTTTTAGGAAATAAAAGAATCGTACACAACCGCTATCACAAGCCGGTAGCGATTTTATACACATAGTCGGATTACAGAGAACGCAAAGCCGTTGTTATGAAAGCTTCGTCGAGACCCATAAACAGATAAGATTAACATTTTGCCACTAGATTTTGGAACCATGTGCGATACAATTAGAACACATAGAGAAGGAAAATTCATGCATTTGCTGTTTCCTCTTGTATTAAGCTCTTTGCTGTAGTATATGCCACTTGGATATAGTAATGCCTCTTCTATGTTGATATACCTTGTGTTTGTTGTCAATACCTCTTGAAAGTAATATATTCCCAGGGGACACCCAGGCTATATATATTCCTCTTCGATGTAGAATATTCTTCTTGGATATACTATATACCTCTTGGTTGTAAAATATACCTCTTGGGAGTAGTGTATGCCTTTGGTGTCTGTTTAGTTTGTATCTTGCATCTATTATATGCCTCTTCGCCGAATTCAGTATATGTCTCTTGAATGATAGGTACATGAGATTTCTCGTTTTCGAGTCGACACGGGGTCTTACAGTGCCGTGTGATACACCTTGTACCGTGCACCTTTGTGTAACATCTTATGAGAAGCCCGTACCTTGCGCCTCGGTTTATCATCTTATTATCACCATGTGCCGCGCACCTGGGTTTATCATCGCATGGCTACCTTGTACCGTGAACCTATGATACTCATCTCATGAGCACCCTGTACCCTATACCTCGGTTTATCATCTTATAAGCACCTTGTATCGTTCACCTGGGTAATATCATCGTATGACTACCTTGTACTTTGAACCTAGGTTAACCATATATGAGCACACTGTACCCTCTACCTTGGTTTATAATCTTATAAGCACCTTATATAGTGCACATTGGATTATCATCGTATGACTTCCTTGTACCGTGAACCTAGGTTAATCATCATATGAGCACACTGTACCCTCCACCTTGGTTAATCATCTAATAAGCACATTTTTTCGTGCACGTCGGTTTATCATCTCATGAGCACTTTGTACCTTGAACATAGGCTAATCATCTTGTGCGCACCTTTTACCGCGCACCTCGGTTTATCAATTAGTGAGCACTTTGTACCGTGCTCGTCGAATTATCATTTTATGAGCACCATGTACCGTGCACCTACGTTAATAATTGTATGAGCACTTTGTACAGTGCACCTCGGTTTATCATCTTTTGAGCACCTTGCACCGTGCACCTCGGTTTATCATGCTATGAGCACCTTGTACCGTGCACCTCGGTATATCATCTTGTGAGCACCTTGCACCGTGCACTTCAGTTTATCATCTTATAAGCACCTTTTACCCTGCGCCTTTGTTTATCGTCTTAAATATGAGCACCTTTTACCCTGCGCCTTGGTTTATCATCGTATTAGCACCTTGTATCGTGCACCTTGGTTTAAGATCTTATGAGCACTTGGTACCGAACACTGTGGTTTATAATCTTATGAGAGCTTTATACTATGCACATCGATAAATCATCTTATGAGCACTTTGTGCCGTGCACCTTGGTTTATCATCACATGAGCACCCTGTACCGTGCATCTTTGTTTATAATCCAATGAGCTACTTGTGATCTGCATCTCGGTTTATTATGCGAAAAACTAGTTTATTGGTTGGAAATAAACCTTGGATCGAACCTGAGACATCTGTTTGCAGGTTCTGCTGTGTTACCACTAGATATTCGCGTTGCACTTCGCGACTCCTCACTGTTAGTTCGTATATTTCAGACAAATGCAATTTCTGCAGCAGTTAATGTTCATTCTAAAAATGAATATGTTTTAACCACGTGCAATCAGATTGCTTTAAAACAAACATATGTTTCAGCAACGTACTTAATGGGCTTAGTGATAAAACCCGAATGTCAATCAGAACAACTCGCCCGACTTTCCTTGTGTCGGATATCAAACAAATGGAAGGCCTGTTAATCAATTCTAATTTAAACGACATGTACATATTACATTAAGTAAAGCATGCATATATTACAAATATTTTTTTAGTTTATAATACCTGACGTGACTTTCCAAATTAAAATATATGCCGATCCATGCATAATATTTACATGGTTTTTCAAACGTCATATTTCACAATCGGGCTTTTCTTAATACACCCCGCGAATGGGCTTAAAACAGTAACACGGGTTTCAGACAATTGCATTTTAATTTCCAATCGGTAGGCGTTATTAAAATGAATATTACAATTAATATTGATGGGCGCTTAATTTGCATATAAAAACTGAACGTTCGACTTGTTTGTTTTAAATATAAAATATACTACATATATATCATGTGTGTCCGGTGTAGTACAATAAATATCCTAGGCACCTTTCTGTGTGTAGCGTATATTGCACCCTTGAAGAATAATGTCCTTCTCGGCCTCCGGTCCGGGTTGACATCTCAACTACGGTTAAGCGATGACGACCAGGGCGCGCTATTGATACTTGACCGTTGTGGTTTTCGACCGTTTGTACCTACGTAAACAAGATGCGCAAAGTTTCATTCCACATATGAGGGACGGGGACTCTGAAAACTATTATACAACTAAATGATTTCATTTTTAATATTAAAATGCAATTATTCGCATATCAAACGAATGACACTCGTATATCAAATAGATTGCCGAATGCAAATATTAAAGCCCGGTATTGCTTCTTAAACTAATGTAGATGCGTTGTTTGCTAAAAGGCAATAACTGCTGTATATAAAAAAGTTCATCTAGAAGGTTATCAAACAAAAAAACAGTCCATATCATAGTTAAATACATTTGGCCTTAAAAATATGCTCAAAGGGTGTAAAGTTATTAGCCATGTCAAGTAATTTATCAAAAATATTTTTTTAAGTATTTATTGCATTTATTGTTCATAAATGAGTCATTTGACACTACGGACATTTTGTCGCCGCTTTTAAATAGTTTTACTGCCATTTAAACTAAGCTGGTCAATTCCGATGTTTAATATACACTGACACTGTGTCCATTAACAAAGTGCTTAAACCTGTTGAAAAATTACCTTAAATATTTAAAATTCAGTCGCGATACTATTGTGTGTGTTTACTAAGTTTTTAGTTGGTCGCGTTATTTACATAGCATATTTTGCAAATCAGTATGTGCTTAGAAGCCTTAGCTACGCTAAGAACCGTAACTCACTATTCTAGGAACGATTACCGCTGCACTGAAGACGACGAATGCTTACAAGCTGGTATATACACTCACTGCAGAAGTAGAGAGCGTCTGCTCTACTTCTGCAGTGAGTGTATATACCAGCTTTTAAGACGCCATTGGCCTGTCTAGTGTTACTCATTGAAATCTGTACATATTGGCTGCTTTCAGGGAAAACGGGGCTTTATGCATGTCAAATAAGATTAGCCTGTGCAATGCGCACAAGCTAATCAAGGACGACAAAAGCGGACAACTTCAGCGCCTTCAGCGCTTTGATTTTTTTTATACGGACGCGCGCTGTTAGGAAGTGTGAAACACACACACTTTTTTTTATATAGAATGTAAATCTTTCTGAATTAAACCCGATTTTCTCTTTTGAGCGAGAGTTATTCATGTTTAAACAAGATATATGATCTTTTAAACCATATTGTTCGAATCAGTGAACGGTATAGACATTCATTCAATCCGCGGTAAGCAAGACATTTCGTTAACTGCATTTTATCTATTGATTATTGAGATCAGAGAAGATTACGTCGCTTTCTTTTATGTACCTGTTCCGCTTATATACAAGCAGTCGCTAGGGTCGCATACGTTTATTTGATTTAAAAACGGTGTGTATTTGAAACGTAAATGTTTTCAAGGATATTGAGTGGTTTTGTTCATTTTGAAGCGTTCGTGTTTTAGTTTTTGTTACGGGTAAGGATTTTTATTTTGTTTTGTAGTTTACGTTTTCATTTTGCGGTTGATGTAAGAATAGTTTACAGCTTTGACTTGAAATACCACCAGTCGCACAAGATTTAAGTGTTTTGTTTACTATAAAGAGTGAAAATAGCCTTTATAAAAACATTTATATCGGTAAATGTGCATTTTCTTCATAAACTAAACGTATCACAGGCAAATAAAAACATCATTGTACTTGTTTTACCATACGTAACTATGAAATATTATTTATATTAAACAAATCAATCGCATTTTGCGCTTTTAAATGGATTTATGTACGGATCTTTTCATGTTTAGGAAACGTCAATTATTTGAAATCGAAATGCGGAAATAACACAAATATTGCTCGCTGCCGTGTATATCAATTGCGAAGAAAAATTAAGGCATGATAACAGGCAGAAGTAAATGAAAACGAGCTGTTTGACCATCAGAGGTCGAAATCACAAGTTTGTCATGAGAATATTCGTGTATCCCTCCCGTTTACAGCACTGATCAGACGTTAACGTTACTTTAAACATTTTAAACACAAAATGAAATATTAATATCAATTTTGAGAAGATTTCTCCTGAAAAAGTGTAAATACAATGCATACTAAAATAAAAAAATAGCAAGCTTTTTTATGTTATTTAGCCTAAATTAATTTTTACTTATTTAAACTAAATGTATATAGATTTTATATAAATAACACTTGAAAAAAACGTTGTTAATGATGGTCGCATCAATTACTTTCAACTTGTTTACGTTAAAAAGTATTATCCGAATTCCTTTCAACGAGCAAACACCTAAAGTAAACACGCTTATCGATTATAAAATAATAATGAATTTAATTAAGTCAACTCGGTTTAAAAATCAAGTTCAATTTCTGCATCTAATAGGTTTAAATCCCGTCAGCCCATTATGGCGACTCGGCCAATGTGATTAACTCCTGATCAAGGATTTAGCTTAGATTATCGGATTAAATGTCACAAATCAAATTATTATGCGCGAACAAATATGCGTCCCTGAACTGTATCATGTTTGCAGTCAATCATTGAAATTTTAACATAAAATGTACTGTATAAAAAAAAAGTAAGCGCCGATGCGTGTAAACTAATCAATTAACAAGACAATAGTGCATTAATATTCTAAGACCTTTCAACTGCAACGTACACATACCCGCTTAGAAAATACTTTAATTTAATGTATTTTTTTCAGCGCGGTGTACATGATATGTATTGAAAAAAAAACTATTAATAAAGTCTACATAGAGTTGTTAAACACTATTGTATAAAACATTAATGAACATAATTATTAATGGTTTAATTTTATATTGGTTGTTTTGGAGGTTAGAATCTTGAGTGGTCGCCAGCCGAACCGATCATTTAACAAGTGGCTAATAATAATAGAGGCAATTTAATTTAATTACCAATGTGGAATTGTGATAATGTTACCGCTGTATTTATTTCATTCCCTGAAAGAATGGCAATTACGGGGAAATTTAAACATTTTAATTTGTACAATAGTCACGGTTAAAAATCAATAATTTAAATGATATCGTCATTTTCGCATACTTTGTCAGGCTCACTAAATTGTTTATAAACGGATACACAACGACTGCTCGAAACTTAGGTCGATTATAACCCGATTTGAAAAATAATTTAAAGATGAAAACAGAGAACTTTATATGCGACTTTGAGTACTTTGTATTTTAGGTAGTCTCACGTCCGCGCATGTATTCTTTGTCTACATATAAAAGAACGAAGAACATATTAACCAAGCCTTTATGTTACCCTATTAAAATAGTATTTTCGCTTCATATTATTCAGTCCTTACTTAAGTATTTTCGCACACACTGGCTTGTTAATTACGTCGAATTACTAATGTAAACATTAAAGAAAATACCGATCATTGAGACGTGCAAACGCTGTTAAACATTCGAGTTGAGAGCCTTCCTATGTCGATGTTATACAAACATTTATCTTGAATACGGAGTTTAATCAATCTGTTTTGTAAACCGGCAACCGTAGAGAGTCTATCAGCAATTTAACACTCGTACATAATAAATGTGCACTTTGCTAGGGTAGCAAGAACGTTTGTTTTAAAATCTTGCACTTACTTGAATAGAATACGAATATAAAGGACGAGACTGGTATTTGTAATGAAAAGATTTCTTTTTACCAACATTGTGAAAAAACTTAAGTCCAAAAGCGAAATATACAATGTCGCGCTTTATCATTTGTACATAAAACTAAATACTGAATACTGAAACGTTATAATGTCGTACCGATTTAGTTTTAGCTATGTTAACATAACATGTTTCTTTTATGCTGCAATGTATTAACACTGTTTCACATTTATTTAAAAAGCGAGAAAAATCCAATGCGTGCTTAAATAACATAAGAAATAAATAATATAATAATACTACTAATAATACTAATAATGAATAAATAATAATATCTTTCTTTTGAAAGAAAATTACCTTTATTTAAGCGAAAACTATTACGTTCGTAGGAACTACCATGTACTATAATTTATCTTTATGTCTGAACGCGCTCGGTGCGAATGTACTTTTTGATACACTCAGAGTATGTGTGTTTAGGTCGGTAATCTATTAATCAGAATCTGTTTACAATTTGTTGCTTCTTACTCGGGCTTTTTTAATTGCTGTATGTGTATTTCGAAGTTTATGGGGGTTCCCCAGGCCAGAGACCGCATGATGTGTAGACCCGGAGTGTGTCCCAGCACACCTACATAATTTGCTCACTAGACTCACGAAAGCTGGGAAGAACTTTGAATTATAGCTGCAATGCACAGCTCTTTAGTTTTCACTGAAAGTTATTATTTTTTTGGCGTGGTCGTATACTATGTGTGTGTGGGGGGGGGGGGGCGGTGTGCCTGGAGGAAACCTACCTGTCCGGTATGGTGACCAAAATAACATGCATGCGCCGGGAAAGAGGCTTGAACCCGGGTCGTAGAAGTAAGATACGCATGTATCATCCACTGCGCTTACCGGGCACCTTTTTGTTGTTGAAGTGCGTTTAATGTTATTATTATATGCCTGTTTGAAATCTTAACATAATACAAACTATAACAATCGGTGAAATACAAATCGCCCTATTTCTTATTGGTCAATAACACGCATGCAGTCGTGGGGTATATAAAACATATAATTTGTATCTAATTTACAGTCTGACTTACTATCACCTCTTGTTTGTAATTTCAAAATTCATGTCTACTCTACGTTGTTAATAGGCCTGTACACGATTTTGAGTTTTGAAATATCCTGGATAAATAGTAACGTATCATGCAAACAAAGAATTGTTAATTGACATAAAAACTGATATTTTTGTTATGGATCAATAGGAAATATTAAGAAACTAAGAATATTGAATGTTTTAATTGGACTTTCCGGCGTGTTTATCTGTTTGGTTAATCAGTATTGACTTTACCGAAGGCGGGTGCACAATGCTACGTAACGACATAATACACGCGTGTTTGTTTAAAGGAAAATCAATTTGAATTATTGAAATAGATAATCAAGATCCGTTTCAGTTTCTCAATTCACTTTGTATTTTACTGTTCTCTTGCTTTGGACTTAACGCAATTTGGTAAGAAATTATATTATTAAAACTTGCATTCTTAAGGTAAATATTTTCTTACTTTTTAATCTTATTTTTGAGAGAAACCTAATTAAGTGGAAATAATTAACCCATTTAAGCCTAGTGGACTCTCCCATCCTTCTAAATTGGATCATTTCATTAAAAATAGGAATGTCTAGTATATTTATTTCTATATTTAGAATATTTCTTACAGAAATTCTTTGAATTTCATGCGGCGTCTCATCTGGGTCTACGCTGTTTGCCAATGCCTTTTTTTCTAGACGCTAGGCATAAATGGGTTAATGTTAACATGTTATTCGACACATTACTCTTCCATTTAGAGCTTTCAATCTAAGAATAGTAAAATTTCAAGAGTTCATATACGTATTAAGTTAAATAAGATGAAAAAAGCTCAGTTTCGTTTTTCCTGTCTAAATTACAAATTTGGGATAGTTTATATTGGACAGACATTTGTAAATTCGTGAATAAAATCACTACATTTTCTGAAAAAAAATACATGCTTACAATTTATTTTACAATCCTATCCATGAAGCAATATAATATGAACATATATTACACGTGTTTACTGTAATTTCGCAGTGTTATAGTAGGCAAATATTAAACCCTTATACTACATGTAATAAATGAACTGAAATCGACCGCTCATTTACAGATATATACTTAATCTAACACCAAGAGCCGAAATGAGCGGAAACTACTACAAGAAAGTGAAAACTCCCCCGCCGCCCAATGCCTATGGCTTCCGACAGGTGAACAGCAAGGAACTTCAGGAGATACTGAAGCGGGTAACCAAGGCAACCTACAGCGCCAAACTACACACCGAGGAGCAGCGGCAGGTAGGCATTTTACAAATATTACATGTCTGACAGGGTGACTGTAAATTTGTCAACTTGAGGAAATATTGTCGCCGAGGTTGACAGTATTTTTTCAGAAAGTTGACACATTTGTCACTCTGTTAGACATGTAATATTGATTTTATTATACCAAAAAAACTATTTAAACATGAACAATATGAATCGTCTGTTTATAAAAAATGCAAAACTGCGTACTGCGCATGCGCGAATGGGACAGTATACTTTTTTTAGCGGGCGACAGTATTTTTGGAAAACAAATTTTTTCCCACTGGGTCCGACAGTATCTCTATGTCACAATGGCCTATGGGAGTTTAGCATTGTGAATACAAGTGAGGTATAAAAAACACAAATGTCTTCTCGCAGCGGTCTCCTTGATACGCATGACAATATATATCTACATGTAATGATTCTGCTGCTAGACAGCTAAATGCCGCAGTTTTCAACTTTGTTTCAGTTTCATTCAACATGCAATTATTTTAAAGTTTTTCGGTTTTTGATGTTATGTTTATTTTAATGTTAAATCCCCGACAATCATCCCTTTTGGGAGCAATGTAAGAAATTATATACTGTGAACGCCAATGTTCTATGTTATTATTTGTGTACTATCGTGTGTTCTGCGCACAGGCAAAAGCGTGAAAAAGCTGTTTCAAATTCCACCAAACGACACTTTATTAAGTTATGTAAGTTTTTAACAGAACTTTGATAACATAACGTTTTGTAATCTTTTTTGGATCAACTAAAATTGCATTAAAAATATATGGTTAAAAAAATAGCATATCTAATTGTTTGTTTTTGACATTTCAAACAATATTTAAAAAAACCCAACTCGCATCTAAACCAAAACTACAAATTTGTCACCAATGGTTAGCTCACCAAAGTTCCGCTTTTTAATACATTTCTTTAGTTCGTCTTATAGTATATAATTTTTATAAAGTGACTAAAATTTCAGATCCAATTATGTATATGGCACATGGTTTGTCACTAGGTAAACAACTACGAGCTCCTGCTATCCGACGGCGGCCGACGGAGTGTTGCGTCGGCATGTGGACGGCGGACGGCCTCGCGTATATCATCAACGGACACTGCCGACGGCACTGTGGACAGCAGGAGCCGGCGATTTACAGAGCGCGAGATGCTGCGCCACATCCGGAGGCTGCAGGTGTGTAGAAATCAGTACTTATAACAGCATTTTTGATGTTTTAAAGTAGACACGCGTTCATGACATAACACATGTTTAATCTGTAAAAAAAACCATTTTGCTTACTGTACACTTGAACTCGATTGTTGGTTTATATCCCAGTTGTGTTTTCGTACGCAATGTCATCCACTTTATAGGAATTGTTTAATTATCAACTCGTTATATGAAAATACGATCGCTATTTGATTTATTTTGCAAATGTATAATTTATATCATAAGCTATGTAGAACTAATGATACTTACTGCAAGCGATTGTTAGACAACAAGCGACGTATATAACGACATTACTTTGGTCTTTTCTCAGCGTCCCACGACTGCTACCAGTCTTCATTCACGCGGGTACACAGACAGCGATGAGGCTCAAAACTTGAAGGAAGGAAAACTAGTCCGTGCAAGATCTGCTGACGTCAGTAGTCACATAGCAAAATCTTTGGTAAAACTACGCAGACCAACCACAGCAACGCTCGCAAAGACAGTCCACGCATGCCATCTATGCTACGACCACGAAAACAAAAAGGAATCTGACGAACCGGACGCATTTGATTTTGACTACTGCGACGAAAAAGTAGTCCTCGAAGAAGAACTTGATTTTATTGTTGAGCGGGTTTCCGCACCCACCTTCGCAAGTAACAAGAGCAACATTTCATGTCAGCGGAGTCCCGGATACATTGACGAAGTAAAAATTCGAGAAAATTTGCCTCTTTTGAGCGGATTGAGACGCAGTAAAACTGTGAAGGAAATCACCAATAGGCTGTTTCCCTCTCGGAGACATCATGGTTTTGCACCCCAAGCTACCACGGTAGTCTCATATTGATGTTAACCTAGCATAAAAGATTTTAAATTTTGTTGTGTGCACACAATTTGTTTCATTGGTAAATACTACTACTGGCGCCTGTAATAGTTATGTATGTGTCAATAAAGTAGTTTTTTTAAGACGCCGGGGTTTAAATGATGGTGTTATGATGGCTAAACATTCGCAAACAATCAATCTGAAACGTCCATGCGAAATATACACATGTCCACTATACATTGCTATTTGTTAGCGAGCATATTTTGGTGTTAAACAATATTCAGTGTTGAAAACTGAAGAGGGATTTACATCAAAGAGCTATTTATTATTTCACGGTTCATTTTTATGCTATTTACTTAATATGAATCGGTTCTTCTATTCAGGCTGTTTTACTTTTTAAGCCCCCGGATCGAAAGATCGGGGGTATATTGTTTTTGGCCTGTCTGTCTGTCTGTCTGTCTGTCTGTCATTGTGTCAGTCAGTTAGTCAGTCAGTCAGTCATTGTATGTGTGTGTCACAAAACTTTAACCTTGGTTATACTTTAATTTTTTTTAAATATTGAAGATAGCAACTTCATATTTGGCATGCATGTGTATCTCATGGTGCTTCACATTTTGAGTGGTGAAAAGTCAAGGTCAATGTCATCATCAAGGTCAAACGTAAAATATTATTGTATTTTTCGTTCCTAAAACTTTAACCTTCGTTAAAGTTGGGTCATAACATTTTGAATATTGAAGTTACCAAATTGATATTTGGCATGCATGTGTATCTCATAAAGCTGCACATTTTGAGTGGCTAAATGTCAAGGTCAAGGTCATCGTTCAAGGTCAAAGGTCAAATGTATGGCTTCAAAGCGGCGCAATAGGGGGCATTGTGTTGCTGACAAACACATCTCTTGTTTAACGTTATTTATGGTTTCCATTCTCCATTTTTGGGAATGTATCTTGAGTAAGTTATCTAGATCAAATAGTATTTTCGTGGCGAATGATCATCAGTAAAACCGATTATATCACAGAGAAATGTGGTAGTTTGTTCGCGGAAATTTTAGTGTGCATTATTCTGCATCGCACCCACATCAATTAAATGGGTGTTCGATCAGAAGAAGTGTTTGAATTCTCAATTATTTTTTGAAAATGTATTAATAGATGAAAAACACAAATACCATTTGAAAACAACATACACAATAATTTTCATGGTCACTTATTTACTACAATTCAGAGAGTTTGGAGTGAAAGTGTCGTATCCGCTGAACATTTCTTCACGAATTAGAATAGTTACACGCAGACGCAATTCTGCATGCATTGCTTTGTTTGATAAATAGCTAATGCAAACTTAGAATGTTCTAATTCAGGCCTTATGGCCAAAATTTTATTATAATTTTATTTGATATGCATACAGGTCAAAACTTTGTAATGACAGCAGCGGAGAAAAATAGTTGCCAAAGTCCCTTGCAAGAATTGGCCAGATGCTTGTACTTATGAAAATTTTGATTTGTAAATCAAATTGTTATTTATTGTGTAGGGAAGACATTATTGTCATTTGTATTTTAATTTCTTTTAGGTCAAATGGTAATAACACATGTAATAACTGTAGGATGTAAAGTGAATAAATTAAGCCTTCGAATGGTTGTTTTAAGAAGAAAGGGGCTCAAAAGTATGATAAATAAACACAATATTTATTTAAAACTTTGTATAACAGAACGGTTATTCATTTGAAGACCGATTAAGTTAATATAAGATTCAAATATTTAAAAACTACCGAAACCTAACCTATCACCAATTAAATAAATCTTCTGTATCAATATGGACTTCGATTTCCTCAGAATAATCCTATACTATGTGAAACTAAAAAAAAAAGAAAACTATGCAAGCAAGCATTTCCTGAGCTTTGCTTTGCCGCTGATTCAGGCTACATTTCAAATTCGCGTTGGAGCCAGCTTTGATATCGAGATTTTCCATATTATTCGTAACATCCGACGGCTTTTTTCAAAAGTGTACTATTTACAAGGAAAAAACATAGTAAGCCTCCATTAATAACACAAACATTGTTTAGTTCTACGCACTCTTTTTTTTTATATTTATTTACTATTGATTTACATTTATAATTGTCTTAAACAAAATGTATGCGTTGAAAACAATTTTTCCACGTCTGATGAAGCTTATAGGACCTTTGCGAGTTCCCAGTTGGCTTCAGCAAGGAAGAGATCTGGGAGGCAACCAAATCAGGATTTTGCGCATGCGGATCGTTTTGTTAACCGTAGTGACTTCAAAGTAGTAAAGGTCGTACGGCGTCGCTCCAGAGCATGCTGGAACGAGCACTTGAACCGTAGAGAAACACCAGTACTGACAGCTGTACTGCCCGGTACTCATATCCGGTCACACTGACGATAGGCGGGTGAAGCGTGTATGGCGACTGATTACCGGTAGTGTAAACATCTGACGTTAGGCAAGGTAAATATTTAATTATTTAAAACTACCATACTGTTGTTGTAAGCGGACGATTATGTATTCACAATTCCGGATTGTGCTTTATTATACATTTGATTGTAATTAAATTTGTGAACTTATTATTTATTTAAATTCATTAACGTTTTAAGTTCGGTGCGAGACAGTAACGTGATGCACAAATAGTGCTATATGTGGAAAAGTTACGATCAATCGTAGCAGATGAACCACATAATATGGCAAATTTACTAGATGGCAGCGTCGTTCTAATATAAACATTATAAATAAGATACAACATGTGTTCGCCTCGATGTACTCTTTGTTGATCGAGCATGAAGGAATCGCCTAAGATTGTCAACGATCATTATATCCGTTCATTATGGAAGTGACAGCAAATTGCGAAGCTTTCTTAGTGTTCCAAAATTGTGTTTACTACCTTTCGACCGTCTATAGAAAGAACACTGCAATCCAATGTATTGATAAATCATTGACAATTACTCATGTCAAATGTTTTCATAAAATCAAACGAGTTGTCTTCTCTAGTGAAAGTTGCAAAACTTCGTTGCGAAGAAGGATTTAAAAGATGAGGAGACTTTGAACATTTGTTGTCGGTATTGGTTCGGGGGGCATACGCCGCTTGCACCGTTAACGCCATGTAAATACGCCTCTGAATGACATTCATTATTGCTTGCCATTATGCTGTCGAAAAGTTGCCATATGACTTCCGATATGGTTGTTTTCAATTTCCTTGTTTAGTTGGAGACATGACGTTTTCGGAATGTATATCGATTGTGGTCGTTAGAGTATTATTCAAATGCAACGTTTTACTAAAAATCAACATAATGAAAAATACACTGGTACTTTATGAGTGGCTTAAACCTTTTTTAAAATGAATATCTGGAGCGCTATTTTTTGGTAGACAAGTTGATTGGTAAATAGAGATACAGATCACATCTTAATCTCCACGATTTCATTTTCACAAATACCCGCCATAGTTTGGCGTTTACTTTCTTGGAGTACGGTCTCTGATTAGGTTGTCAACTACTTTCGTCCTCATTAAAAAGTATGTGCATTTGTATTTATATAATGCGGTTAAGAATCGTTAAGAAAAACAAATTTAATACTAGAAGAACAGAGCAACACATTGCATATTGACGTATCATGGAAAGTTTCTCATGCAAGAATATTTAACAAATTTAAACGAGTTGCTTCCCATCACGAAAGTTTTCGTTGCGGATGCTCAATGAAAAGATCATAAAATACGTATTATCAAACTCTTATGATCGCTTTGCTTTAAGTTTTGTATTAACTGCTGTTGATAATATTCGTTTTACATAAATATCAAATATAAAAGCGATGGTAACTACCTTACATGAGTTTTGCACAAACAATATAGTGGATGGAATTCAAGACTCTTCTCACGAACACATTGGATCTACGTTTAGCAATGCGGTAACATTTCTGTGCGGTAATTGATTGTGTACGTTAATCTACGTGCTTTCAGGCAACTACGCACTTCCCACATTCCTTTATCATATGATCTTCCGCAAAATATGCAGTTAACGACTTTGTTTACATGACTGTAGGCAGTAACACGAGGGTAAATGCAGTTTTAGTTTTCAATGCAGGTATTTGTCTGTTTTTTTTGCTATTTAAGTTCTATTATGGCTAGTTTACCAGCTTATTAATGTGTTGGGTAAGCTGGTGTACACACTCATGGCAACTTGAACACTGCCCTACTTGCATAAGAGGCACGGAGGAGAATTTTCATAAAAATGATATCATGGACGAATCCCACATACGTTATTAAGCAGAGGAAGTGATCCAACCCACGATTCCCGGATTTTTGTACTCCAGCGCTCTACCAGCTGAATCAAATACATTAAGAAGTAATTATAATTAAATATTTCACATGTCAAGCAAGTCGTAATGAGGAAATACCCCCGAATATTCATATTGAGCATTTGCGAAGGTGCTTGCATTTTTTGCACGAATAAAAACTACTGTTTGTAAGATTCTTTACTTTTGTAATGCTCCTTTTTGCGCACAACATACCAAACGAACGCTGCACCACGGGGGAAAGTATGTTTAGTAAATGCAGGGGTGGAAACATAATTTTGGTTTAATGGGGGCGGATAGCGAAAAATTACAAAAGTTTATAAACATAACAAAATGCATACGTCATGTAAACGTTCGTAACTTGAGACTTTCGTCTACAGATATATAGCAACTACCTGTATGTAAACTTTACTAAAAGAACCAGGACGAAAATACTCACACGCAGATGAATTCGTTCAAACGGTTGCATCGCTGTGACGGCTACAAATCTCTGAATTCGCTTGACATAGAAAGACGGACTAACGATATTGGACCCAGCAATATATATATATTGGTCCTATTTTTCTGGATACGAGATCAGATATACATTATGGCACCTCGGCATACTAAAATCATGCCACCTTAATATGGCCGATATTGTTGCCGATACTGTTTTCACTCAACTTGTTTATTGTAAATGAGCTTTATTTTGTAAACATACGACCATTGAATCAATACTTTACGTGTAATTGTTTTAAGTATTTTCTTCTATAAAGAAACATACGTGTCTAGTATAAATACATACCCATAAACAAAATAGAATTGATTTGACACGTTATAGCAAAACAAAATAAAGGCGAGGCGCCGATTAACATATACCAATGGTTTTTAAAAATAGACGATGATCGGTTGCCCTTTGGGTACAGCTTCCTGCTTCCCAAAAGATGCTACATAACTATTTAAATAACGGGAGTCTTATATAAAAATAAATTAGCCGCTAAGCGTGATTAAAAATGATCCGATACTTTTAAAATATTATCGGATTGTTAGGGAGGTGGCATGCGCCGGTTCGCCTTCCCCATTAAAGCCGCCTCTGAAATTAGCATTTCAATTGCTTGCCTGTTTTCTTCCGAAAAAATGCCAGAACACATCCGAGCTCTCTGTTATTAGCATTCTAGTTGGCGACATGAGGTTCACGGGATTAATCTTGATTTTGCTCGTCGGAATAGTATTCAAATGCATTAGCTGTTTTCCTGAACATCGAAATAGTGACAGTTTTGATGATTCCAAAAATGATGAGGAACAACGTAAGCCCACACGGAAAAGAGAAGTGGATTATAAGCAAGAGGTCGTAGCAGTTTTGAATGACATGTTTGCTGGATCAACACGTCTGGACACCAGCGAATCCGGCAAGAAATTGCCTTTCAACTCAATGCACTTTCAGAGTGATAATAACTTTTTCACTTTTATCAGTACTTTTGACAACGCGAAATTACTAGAGTTTATCTTTGAAAGGTACTTCTCTGAATCGCATAGAACCGCGAAAAGCAGTATGTATGACACACTCAACAATTCGATGACAAAGTTTAGTAAGGAAACGACGGAACTGACAGACGATCTGCTAAGTGAAGTTAAACGCATGGATGACTTCAAGGAAAAAGAACCGGAATTTAAGAATGCAAGCATGCAAGTAAAGTCATTAGTACAACGTTTGGGCGCATTCATGAACAATATAACCTCTCATGTAACACAGTATGTATCTAGAATTGAGTCCGACATGAGGATAATTCAAGGGGTTTTCAATACAAGTGAAACAAGAAATGGTGTACATCCTAAACCTACATCTTGTGACGATGTTGACAAAAGCGGTGTTCATACAATATATCCAGAATATAAACCATCCGGCCTGGAAGTATATTGTGAGATCGATCAAGGCAAGGCTTGGTTAGTTATTCAACGTCGAAAGTACGGAACGGTCGACTTTGATCGCTCCTGGGAGGAATACAAGACCGGCTTTGGAAATCTAACATGCGATTTCTGGCTAGGGAATGAGTATATATATCACCTAACTAAATACAAGTCGCACCAACTTCGAATAGACATGGAGACATTTGAAGGCAAGAAGGCGTATGCAATGTACGATGAGTTCGGTGTGTCGTCTGAAACAGGAAAATACAAGCTGAGTGTTAAAGGGTTCAGTTGAGATGCTGGCGATTATTTCATTCAACATAATGGCAATATGTTCTCAACTTATGATGCAGACAATGACAGCACAAGTAGTATGTGTTGTGCGTGTACCAATCGTGGTGGCTGGTGGTTTTATAATTGTTATGCTAGCCACCTTAACGGAAAATACTATTACAAACATGAAACTGTGCTGTCCACTCCATATGCAGTTTATTGGGGCGGCTTGTCGTCGCTTAGATATGTGGTCATGAAAATTCATTAGATAACATTAGCTATATTAGTATGATCTAAACTATTCATCCAAATGAGAGAACACACGTATCATCCAGCTTCTCCATCGTTATTTTTTTCTTTTTGGAAAAAAGTGTAATTTATATCCTGTTTATACATATGGTAACCCTTTATTTGTTCTGGTAATACTGGAAACATATAAAATGGTACGACAAACACAGCTGAACAATTATCGAAATTTTTGAGTTTGACATATAATTTAAACTTCTCTGCGGCTTATGATTTAAATGACAAAACAGGCAATGAGGAAATGTACATTTATTTTTTGAGATAACAATACTACTACATGACAATAAGCGATGTAAGATTTTTTCATAGTGCACTATCTTACATATTGCTTGTTTAAGATTCGTCTGAAATAAGAATACAGTGTTTTAAAAGTAATACCAGAGTAAGACCTTGTATGTTTAAACGCACTCAGTTGCTCAACACACAAAATCAAATGGAAGTTATTAGATTAAGAAATTAAATATCAGAGTCACTATGTATGCGCCAAATTGGTATGATGCGCAACTTATACATTTTAACAGTTTTCTCTCTATTAATTGTGTACAATATGAGTAATTATTGCTGCTTCTTGCTAAATGCTATTAACTTTGCTTCTGTTAAGTTCATCAAGTTTTTGAAATACATGTATGAGTACATGCATTTAAAGTACTGTGAATTGTATCTTTCTAAATATATAATGTAATTGACATGTTTTATACTAGATACTGTAAATTTGATGTGTAATACATTCTGTTCTATTATTCTTTTCTTTATCATTAAATATACATTTGTATAGAACAAAAAAAGCAATGTGTATGCATTTTTAAATCTCAAAGCTTGTTTCAGAGTCAGGCATTACCAAGTTGCCTCTGATAGGTTCAATGAGAGCGTTTTTGTTAATTTAATCCTTGTTGTTGAATCGTGTCAACAAGCAAATTATTGATACAATGTTAAACATATTCAAGAACATAACCAATAATTATTACAGAAAACACCGTTATGATAATTGCCAATTTAATTCAGTGGTATCTGTTTAATATCGACGAACCGTATAAACTGTTTCCTTTTATAATTTTTGGAGTTCAATAACGACACAAAGCATTTTATTTACGTGTGGTAAGTATTTTTTTTTTATAGAAATAGCATACATTTAGCCTCACGTGTATAAACAAGTTAAAGGAAACTGTTTTGAAATTAAAAGCTTATAAATACATTAACTTTGTAGGATTAACAATTTTTTCTCATGAATATCATATTACTAGTTCTATAATTTTCTTTATAACGGCCATTGGCAGAAGAAATAAGTATGCAACGTAGTACAGCTTGTTTCATACACGACACATGTTTACTACGTATAACCATGCATTCTGTCCGTAATTACTTTACTGTGTACGAGCTCCGCACATGATAAATTTAAATGTTTCCATAATTTTGAATAAAGTCTTGACTTTGATTCAAAGCTACTATTGTGAAATGTATATATCTAATTGAATATCTGTTCTTCAATGTGAAATTATAATCGTCCATCTGTTTTATCAATTAATATCGAAAGGAATCTCAATACTGTAATTGTTTAAAAACGTTGTAACAATACGCAGAAGATAAACACTAACATACTTATAATTCAATGTAAATCCACCTGAATGATAAACAGTAAAACAACGTGTAATAACCCGAAATATCAATTGCAATGAATATAAATACCGTTTCGATAACAAGTCGACAGAAATTGTTATTAGGTAGAATTATGAAAGGATCGTTGTAACCACGCATTAATGCATTTTATTCTAAATTATTCAACTTATCTGTGCTGCATTAAGATTAGCAACTTAATTACAACTTAATTGCATTTTTAAAAGAAAATCATGGGCTGTGCGCCTTGACATATTCAAACAATACCAAATTCGTGTGTATTAAATTTTAGAGACTTTTTAACATATGGGCGGGATTGTTATTGTATATTTCACCATCGAAATCTTACTCGAACACTGCAAAAGACGTAGTATCCGACAAGTAGGGATTGCGATTTCGAAGTAGGTTCATCCCCCTAAGAGCTTTTATTCGCCATACAAGATCCAAACGAACTCGGAATACTGAAATAATTTTCACTATACATTTTCTTTAAAAGTACAATATGAATGCATCCGTTTGATTATTTTATGAATTACAAGTCCTATATAACTTACTTCTTTTTCTTTAGGTCGTTGATAGCTATCACACTGATTTCGATGTTCGTTTACGGATCTGTATCATGCGCATGTAAAAACAAACCACAGTTTTACAGAGAAATGTTTTTTGTCTGCATAAGTGAAACTTGTATTGGTTTAAATGTCATATGTGTCGTTTTGACAATTTCTATTTTATTTTGTACTCATACTACATGGACGTAAAACTCAAATGGACAAAACTGCCAAATAAATATTAGATTCTTATTTATTAATGTTATACAAAACGATCGATGCATTTTCGTAAAGTATTGAGTACAGGTTCGTTCGCTCATGCACGGCGTTATTTCCCCTCTACTATGCGATCTTGACACTACCTACACCAGAGTCGTCTTTCATCAACAACCTAGCTCTTCCCACATGTAACTATATACATGTTCACTACTAAGTAGGTAATCCGCGAAGGGTATTATTCTTTTGAATTGAATATAACTTTAACGTGACGCGTAGTATGTTGTATTAAACTCAATCTTTAAGTTCATTGTTTATGCATCTACCGTTTATTGTTCAGCATTATGAAAATATAGCTTAAAAGCGTTATTCCTATTTGTAGCAATATTGTTCACGATACGAATCGTATTTATAAAGATATGGTTAAATATTCATGTCTAAACTGCAGTTATTTTTTATGTATTTATTTATGTATTTATGTATGTAAATAATGTATTTATATAAACAAATACTAAGTTATATATTAAGGTAAAACAATGAAAACTGTTCGATAGCCACCTCGATGTAAATACTAATTCAACACTCGAAATACCGGTAAGGTATTATAGAGCTTATTTTATTTTAATGATTTAAACAACTACGATGAAGTAAACGAAATCAGTTCTATGATGTGTGTTCAGCTTAATTAAAACATCTTTATATACGCTCAATTGCATCGAAAGCCTAAGACTTATTGAAACGTTACCGAGTCTGTTGCCTGGATAGGACCAGTGCTACGTGTCTTTGGGAAGGTTGAGATCTAAAAAACGCACCTACAGTAAGGATTGAACCCGTGATCGATAACACCATGGTGTATTAAGTATATGATGCGTTTAACTACTTTATATGAAAAATAATTTATATCATAAACACTTTCGACCACACAAAACACAGGGAAGTGTGATCTTACTGAGCAATATATGCACATTCAATATTTTTAATAATTTTTTGTCATATGTTTTATCATTAAATACATTTACGGCCTCTTAAAATGCTTTACTGAAAATAATTTATTTTCATTTTGCAATTATGTTTCCGATCAAATCGGTCAGTGCCAAATAAAACTTTGTTCCAATTCGATATCGAAGCGTGTGCAAGTGTTTACGGCTAGCCCACAGGATGCTTTATTATGTACGCTGTTTTGTAAGCGGCACTGAAGGCATTTCCGTTGCTAATTTACGTTGCTGCTGTAGTTGATAGCACTAAGTATGCTGACGGCACTTCTACTGAGCGTACTGCTGTTGCCACTGATGTTAACGATACAGATGACAATAATTGTTTAAAAAAATGTACGCGATCGCAGTAAATTTCTCTTCATTAAGTCCTTGATGAAATTTTGAGCTGTATGGAAGAAGTAAAATTGCAAACTCGATGAATCAGAGTATGAATTCCAATATGTAATGCACACAAGAAAAAAAGAAGAAGATTACAGACAAGAGGTTGCAGCAATACTGTATGCACTGTTGACTGCATCAACGCCTCTGGATCCCATCGAGTTAGATAAAGGCAAGAAATTGCATTTCAACTCAATGTACCTCAGAGTGATAGCAACTTTTTCTCTCGCATTATATATTTGACAAGGCGAATTTATTGAGTTTATGTTTCACAAAAATTTCTCTGTTTCGCAAAGATACGTTTATATCAGAACAAATGAGACATTAAACAGGTCGATGACTAAGTTTAGTAAGGAAACGACTGAGCTAACAAACGATCTGCTCAGAGCAAAAGTGGATTTCTCCCTGGAAAACAATCATGTCTACCAAATAACTAAATATCAGTCACGACAACTACGAATAGACATGAAGACATTTGAAGGCAAGAAGGCTTATGCGATATGCGATTAGTTCGGTGTATCATCAGAAGCAGGAAAGTACAAGCTGAGTGTTAAAGTCTACAGCAGGCTAGACGGAGAATAGTTAATTAATCATAATGGCCAGATGGTCTCAACGTACTATGCAGAAACTGACAATTACAGTGGTGTTTGCTGTTCGCGCATTCAGCGTGGTGGGTGGTGGTGGTTCAGTAGCTGTTTCAATTCTCATCTACACGGAAAATATTAATATGAAACAATTAGTTCTTCTCTGGCAGGAATATCCTGGAGCGAATTGGCGTCATCGCTCAGATATGTGGCCATTAAATTACACTAAACGTTGTTAGTAGCATGAATATAGTAATGCTATCTTTTATGTAAATTTCATATTAGTTGTGAATAGAAAAAGAATGAGCAGGGATTGTAAATGTGACACTCCAAACTATTGTTTCAATTTTCAGTAGCAAAAATGCATATTATATTGTATTAAATGATTCTTAATATTATTCATCATATTATACACTATTACACGTAAACACACTTTTAAGGGATATAATATTCGACACGTATGGATTGGGTTTTTCCAAATAGTTACTTCCCTTCATGTCCTTTTTTATTCGCGCCCTTCAGGAATGAAATGATTCTGAAATTCTGAAGCTATAACATCTTAAATACAATCGGTTTATGATAATGTATGTTTGTAAAAAAGAAATATTCGTTTTTACACCTTACAGTAAAGTAAAATATAAATCTACTCTATACTTTATAAACCATCCTTGTGATTGCTTTTTGAGTACATTCACTACATTTTCTATATGTCGGGTATGTTCTTGAAAGTTCAGTTTTCGTACCAATTCCGTTTAGAAAACAAATGCCATTTTGTTTATAAATGTTATTTTCTATTTCTGTATATATATCTTTAGTGTACAAATTACAACGAGTACAAGTAAGTACAATTCAAGACACGCACACGATGTCGCAAGATTGAACATCCAAAACAATATTAAAAGAGTATTTGCAAACAAATGAAGTAAAACAACGATAAAACAGTCCAGAGTTTAGATTTTCTAATAATAAAAGTGGCATTGTACAAGTTTTGTGTTTCATTCTTTTAAAAGACATTCGTTGCTAGTTATGTCTGTAATTTTTTTTTTTCATTATTATCGTAATGCGACCAATTCTGTCAATTCCACGTTTTCTTACAATCCTTATAAAACGCTCACATAAAGCAGTATAACGGCAACACTTTAACGTATATTTTTTATTTGGCCTGAGCGTTTTTCTGTATACTGTTCAATGGGAAGCTTTTGTAACACTCATATATGAGGGGTATACTAAGACTAGTAGGTTATTTGAAATGTGGCGAGTAAAGGGAAACAACAACGTATTCATTTTTGTAATGTTTACAACAAACTTTAAACAAATAGTAAACAACTAAACACTAATGTTTCAAGCATACGATTGACAGACCGTATGGTAATCCTATTGAAAAAAAAAGCGTACAGTTAACGGGACCAATGTCATGATTTCAAATACCGAATGACCGCAACGCATGCAGTAGCAGCACAACACAGTAAAGGTATTTAATTACTGCGGGTGTGTTATGTGTCGATAAATAGATTTTATATGAAAACGGACACATAAAAAACACTTTACAACTACAACAACAACAACAAAACAAACAAACAACACACAAACTAGAAAGATTTGCGGCTTCATATGGAATAATTGGCATATGCTTTTTTCGTTTAATTTATTTATATTTTGAAGTGAGATTTTGAAGTATTGATTTTGCGGCAGTAGTAATGGAACCCGTTTTTGACCATTGTTTAACATTAAATATTACCCAATATATAGCTAAAATAGTCAGCTTCCTGATCTTTAGTTAAATGCATTTCTACAGATTAAAAGCGCCGGCCTTAACATGTTGTTTTGACCTGAATTTCTTTTTTTCTGAAAATTTACTACGACTCACCATTATAAAACATACACTTGCCTTATAAATTAGAACAGTGTCGTCGTTTAAGAGTTGAAATTATATCGTCTTCACACAACTAAGCACAAAACACAACACGTTTTGCATTGGACAAGGCTTGCGATAGAACAAAAACAAAGGTTAGTAAGGTTTTAAATTCGAACCGCAAATCAATTATAATTTCAATTGTCTAGTGATAAAAAGCTTTTTTGTCTAGAGAATCATCAATGTACTCATCTTTAGCCCTATCAGACTTCCATCGACCATGTCGCTTCAAACATCTCTAAAACACGCCCTCGGCATTAGCTAGTCTAAATAATTACATATATATAACCAATAACTGGTTTGAACAAAAATCATTTGATTCATCTGACCAATTTGCTAATTACATATTTGTTAATAAAACGCCATATGGGAAGTTGTAGTTGTACATTTTGCAATTATAATATCCGAACCATTCGTATACATGCCAGTGTTATAATGGCGTACATTAATAACACAGTGATCAGATTTCAATTGTATGTCATTACAATGAAACTCACTTAATTTGTTAATATTCATGATACATGTACATGCATAACCCAAAAATGATCAATGAAACAGAGGAATCTCCTTATATCAAACACAATGTTTGTATCATCTCTAATGAATGCACATGTACATGATACATCTTTCTTGTGAGATGGTTTAAAGCACACACGCTTTGAAGCTTCTTATAATAGTTTGTTAAATCTTTCTTTGGATCATGTACACTATTAATAGAATGGATCCATTTAATACTGTAAAACACAGATGTAAAAAACGTTATTAGATTTTCTCGACCCATCAATTGAGCCATGTACATTACTACTGACATATGTAAGGCTGGCTTGGCGACTACATTTTCTTCACAGTATTTGAAATGTGCACATGAAGAATTCTTTTCTTCGCCGTATTGTCTGCTCTTGATTGTTCTAAGTATTTACTTAGCCATTCTGTCCGCCATCTAATCTCTTCGAAGCCCATGCAAGCTCGAGCCCTCTAATCGCTCCGTCAGAGTACCTCTCAAAACATTTCCTGTCAAACATATGTACTATACATCAATAACTACCAAACTTTTTGCAATATTTCACAATGTGTCCGTATGACAAATCAACATTAGCCAATAAAGCGAACTGCCCCTTTTTGGAACAACAAGGATGCATTTTGCTTTCTCCGATATCATCTTATTGATACAGATTGATACCAACCTAGTTTCTGAACTAACCAGTTTACATTGTTTCCCCATATTGAACTAAGGCACCCACTGCCTCTTTTCATTGAATTCAGTATCCACACTACATATTTAAATCTACAGCTATTTCTTTTGACTACCATTCAATAATATAGATTTTACATTTTATTGTCTGAATACACTTTGATGTACGAATTTTGCAAAGCATTTAAAACATTTCATATAACATAACATCCGGGGACCATAGCATACTCTCTGCTCTCTTCATGGAGCATCTCTGCTCACTTCCGGGAGCAATCTACTGGGCTCTATGTCCACTTCCGGGGACCATAGCCTACAAATTCTGCTCACTTCCGGGAGCAATCTACTGGGCTCTATGCCCACTTCCGGGGACCATAGCAAACTCTTTCTGCTCACTTCCTGGAGCAATAACATACCTTTTCTAGCCGTATGCAAGGCATTTTCTTGATCATAAGAAATTTTACTTACGTCATATTGAACGACGGAATACTTATCCGGTTTATATTGAAAACCAACTTCCGGTGGCTTAATGTATTGACTTCATATTAAATCACAATATGCATTACCTGTTTCGTTTATAACACTGGCAGTGTACCTCCTTGATTTTAACAGTGTAATATAGTAATCACTTCCAGGAATAACTTTTCTTTCGTCAATAATCTTTTCACTTCCGGGAACAGGTTGCTCTTTTTATTAAGATCATGTACATTCCAATTTTCTCATTTTCGGGTCTCAAAGACCACGAGTACATACCTTTACTCTCTTCATCATTGGAATAAAACAAATTGAAAATAAATTTGCTTTTTTATTTTTATGAAAATCGTTAGCTTGACAGTCATTTCGCCTATATCTACATTAAAGCTACAACTTTTCTTAAAACCTCCATAAACCATAACGTGTGGTACTTGCATCAGCAAATATATTACACAAAAACAACTGATTGTGTTTGAAATCTTTTCCACCGTTGATTAACTGCCTAGTGCTTTCTTTCCATAATCTAAGTTTGGAAATAGCTTGCAACGTTACAATAACGGGAGCTTTCCAACTAGCTCTGGTATTTATGCAATTGTATATATGCATTGGTATCACAAACTTTATTTACAATCACACTCTGAAAGGAAATTATCTGCCCTACAAGACTAGCTATTAATTTATCTTTTGGTACTACTTTTTCTTTCGTTTGATAAATTAGATAGATCATCGAATCAATACTTTTTTCTAGCCTAGCTACTCAATTTTTAATTATGAAAAACTGCAATTTATGCATATCGATCACATGCCCGAGCCATTCTACTCTCTGAGAAGGAATCAAAATACTGTTTCTTCAGCCAGTTAACATCCAAACTCGTCTAGTCACTAGCATATAATGTTTTTTCATATTCTACACTGTGATGTATGCCATCATCACAAAAGCAAATAACTATTTTAAGTCAATTTGACGTAAGAATGCTAGTACACCTCATTTTAGTTTTAACGAGTTTTAGTAAATATATGGTCGGCTGTTATCGTGCCAAATATAAGCTTATAACAACCTAACACTGCCTGCTATTCTCTTGATAGCTCAAACCACACCGTTCGTGAATGTATCAATATCATGATACGCTCCTCTAATATCGAAAGTAGAACAAATAAATAAATATATGATCGGCCGTTATTGTGCCAAATATAAGCTTATAACAACCTAACACTGCCTGCTATTCTCTTGATAGCTCAAACCACACCGTTCGTGAATGTATCAATATCATGATACGCCCCTCTAATATCGAAAGTAGAACAAAGAAATAAATAATAATTTTAAATATATCGAGGCCTACCATTCTTATTAAATACGACTATAAACGTATTAACGGGCGTATTAAAAACATGATAAATGTCACGTGGGTTTTCAGTCTACTAACCGACAAACTTCCGGTAACATTATTTTTTATTATTATTTTTTTTTAATGATTTTTTCCTTTTTGATAAATTTCTATTCTATGATCGTTTTGATCAATTTTATCTCTTTCTGTACGTTACCGTTTTCCGACGGAAAAGGAAACATATAACCGCAATTTACTACATCTAAAGTGTAACAACCATCCGTAGCCTGCTACAGTTTGGCTACATGGGCTTTCGTTCTTTTTACCGGCGAGCTTCTAGCATCAATTTCTATACTATGATCCTTTTGATCCAGTTTTATAATAAGATCCTTTTGATACATTGAGACAGATCTTTTTGTACGTTACCGTTTTCCGACGGAAAAAAAATAAACTTATAACCGCCATTTACTACATCGAAAATGTACTTACTATAAGTAGTCTCCTGCTACTTTACCTCGTGGGCCTTCCTTCAACTTACCGGCGAACTATACATGGATCCTTTTGATCACGTTTGACTTTAGGAACTTTCTGTTCGTTACGTTTTCCGACGAACACGAAACTACCCATTTTCTGATAACGGGGTTCTATACATAATTAACTTAACTTATTGGTCGAGCTGTTTGCTGAACATCCAGCTGCTCCTCTCCGATGACCCGGTTCGCCACATGCGAAACATAGTCCTGTGCGTCTCAATGGTAATTGAGTTTCAGCCCCTTGTGTTGCGATGTTAGATGAAGCTTCCGGCTTCTGATATGACCCGTCAAGAGCGCCGCGTGGCGTTATGTTTCCGCCTTTTTATATGCCATCGCCTCTACCTTGTATTTTTCTGCAAATAACATTACGTCATCAGACTCGCAAAACATTTACACATATACATATAGAATGTATACAACACCACAAATAATAGCAATTTATTCCCCAGTAAGTTCGAAAGCTTTTGTCGTGTTCTACCATTAATGACCTGTGAATTTTTGGTCACGTGCCATCAATATTTTTATTTGTAAATTGATCGGCTTTCTCTTGTGCTGAAATTGTTACTTGAAATATACATCGTTTCAACTCTGTTACTACTTCGTAACACTCGATACTATGCTCGAGATTCAGTATAACGGATTTAACATATTTACGTTTCTTTTTAGCACTTATCTTTTCTATGATGCGTTCCAAATCTTGCAGCATGGACACCCTGTGTTCTGCTAATGTCGACAAAACGATGTAGGATTTGTACACGAAGACAAGTTTACTGATCGAAGTCTAGCGTAGAACTTACCAAACAATCAACACCCCGTGCAAATTCCCGCCTGTGTCCACCTGAGTGACCATCACTCACGTGACAACCACACGCATGAACGAACCGCACATATACCTGTTTTGTGCGGTGCGTTATGTTTAGACATACGTTCTGTGCTATACTCCGTAACGCACAGAACTGAAACAGAAGTATTCCCCTTTAATTCTCTAGAAGAAAAACATGCGTTTGCATTTCAAAGAGCAATTGTTGTCCAATTCATACATTTAAATTCATCTGAATACATATGAATAAAATTAATAAAACAGGTCAATATAATTATTTGTGTATCATTAGATTGTTAAACCTCTTTCTGAGTGATGCTCGTAATCTCTCTCAATACGTAATTATGTGTCATTGTTGGTCGCACTGTGGCTTGCGATGTTTGAGTTGTTGGCCGGTAGGCGACATTTCCTTTTGGCAAGATTTAAAATATACTTTAACTTCTGAATAGTTATTTAGGAAAATGTTTCTTAAGCTCTTTATTGCAATTTTATTTCGTTCCGCTTATCAAGTAATATTAAAATACATACGTTAACACTTATGTATAAATTTTTCATGTACTATTTTGATGGATTAAACTATGTAGACGAATACAAGTATAGATATGTATTTTCTCAAATTAAAGCTGTATTTTAGCAAATGTGTTACTGATGAAAGAAACAAAATGAACAATTAATAGATAAATATATATGTTTTTAAAACGCTGCCGTTCTATATAGTTGATTTTTTAGATCTTTCAAACAATTGGTAGGTAATTTCATTAAAAGAATGCAAGTAACTGTTAAATGTGACATGTCGTTCTAAATACTAGATATATATATATATATTTATATAAAATTTCTATCCGTGCTTGTGTACTTTTTCCGTTTTCAACGTTATAAAGGACAGCCACTCCATGGAGACTGGGCGTGTGATACATGCTGCTTATTGACGTTTGTAAGTTATTAGTTTTAACAGCATGAGATGTCAGATCTGTTTGTTTTATAACTTGTTTTGTTGTGTCTGTTCATTGTAGCTCGCTGCATATTCGTCAATTCTATCGAAGCATTTGGCTTTTAGAATAAGTTGTGTGCTTGTACGATACATAAATAAACAATAAATGTGGCTTTTAAAATAAGAAGTGTGCTTATACGATACAATAAATAAACAATAAATTAAACAGTGCAATGTTCTGGTTTCAAAATTGGTTGATGTTTATTGATACATAAACACGCAAGAGTTGCGGATTGAATTACACACGAAAACTCGAATTTCAATGACATTACTTACACTTTTTATGTGGGTGGCTTTTTAAAATATCTTTCTAATGGATGTATTAAATATGACAGCTGGAAAAGAGGAGTTATCGGTCTACAATGTAACGGACGTGTCGAACACCGCATTTTCGGATGCCGTCAAAGTTATCCGCCAATTTATTGTTCCGTTTATAGTTTTTGTGGGACTATGCGGTAACACTATTTCGCTTATAGTGTTCTCCACAAGACGAATGCGCCGTGCCTCTTCATCCGTCTTTCTAACCGCCTTGGCCGTAGTAGACAACTTGTTTCTACTGAGCCTACTTATGTCATGGCTGGATGACGAAGTTCACGATATAATATCTTCGAACCTCTCGTGTCAGTTGCTCATCTACGTTACCTACGTCACAAGCTTCCTGAGCGTTTGGTGTATTGTCGGCTTTTCATGCCAGCGTTACATTGCCATTTGTTACCCTCTGAAACATAAGGTGCACTGCACCGTGTTTCGTGAGAAACTCATAATCTGCACGTTTGCGCTCTGTGCCTCTGTTTTATACACGTTCAATTTCTGGACATCAGAGATCAGGCAAGGCGTGGGTGCGGCTGTGGATTTTGAATGTGCCTTAAAACGGGAATATATTGGTTTTCTTACAGTCGCAACTTGGATAGATACGCTCTTTACAATGATTATCCCTTTCATCGTCATCGTCTTTGTCAATACGCTAGTTTTGTGTAAGAGAGCGCACTTTCCAATTCAAAAGATGTTTTCAGATAGGTTTTTGCGGAAGAGGTACATTGAAACAAACTTGTCTGATCAAATTACATGCAATACCGATTCTCTTTCTTCATCAGTAAAAGCACGTTTGAACCATGAGATCCGACGAGAAAATCCTAAAAGAAATCGAAAAGTTTTGTTAATAAAGCGCTCACGAATAACAACAACGCTACTTGCGGTTTCATTTACGTTTTTGGTGCTAAACCTTCCGGCTCATACCATTCGTCTGTACAATCTGCTAACAGCTGCCCTGAATAATGAATATTTTGTGCCGGTAAGACATTATTTAATACAAGAACTAACTAATATGCTCTATTGTACAACTTTTAGTTGTAATTTCTTTCTGTACACACTTTTTGGAAGGAATTTCAAGTCTACCTTGCTGCTTCTTGTGAAATGTCACTCAACAAAGAACGTATACCGACCTTCTTAGTGCGTTATTAGCAAGTTATAAGCAATTGATGGCGTGGAATAAAACAAAAATATTGATACAATTTACGTGTTTATTGTTAATCAACTATTTCAGTTAAAATTTAAACTTTACATCACATACGTGTTTGTTTTTAACTTGCATTTGACGTTGTGCTAATTTGTTTGTTGTTTAGGATGAACACATTTACAATCTATTGTTGATGTAAACAAACATATGTTTGACTTTCTGTATTTGTTTGGCAATTTTACGCAAACGATTGTAAACAATTTGTTTTACAAACAAAATCAAGTTTTAACAGATACTGAAATTGCTCAGTCAGTTTTAGTCATGTTTTTTGTTACATAATTGTATTGCTATTGTTCCAAAGTGATTACGAATGTCAATATTATACGACGTGTGATTAAGGTATATACGTTAAAATAATTTTTACAAGTTAAGACAAAACAACGTACGAATTCAAAAATGGTTGTCATCGCTATAATAACTTTATGCAATCATGCGAACATAAACACCCACGGCACACCGTGCAAGCTTTCGGATATGCTTGGTAGTGATAATTTAACATTCCATGAATGCGAAGGGGATCTCGTTCATCAAAATCGC
Source organism: Dreissena polymorpha (assembly GCF_020536995.1). Classification (NCBI taxonomy): domain Eukaryota; kingdom Metazoa; phylum Mollusca; class Bivalvia; order Myida; family Dreissenidae; genus Dreissena; species Dreissena polymorpha. The sequence continues at coordinate 55,572,406 of NC_068364.1, read as the reverse complement.
ATACAATTCAGTGGATGTTAATACGCTAGTAAATCAAGCGGGACACTCTGATTAAACATAACTAGTATTTTAAGATTTAATGTCACCAATATGAAAATAAAAAGATTAACGTTACGAGTTTACTCGTTTCCTGTTAACAATAAAACATTTTTAAAAGACTTATATTGAGGCAACCCGATTTAAAGAAACATAAGCTAAATGACTTCTCAAATTCCAGTTGATGCATGTCTTAAGGGCCAGAACATTATTGTTTTTATTAAAATTATCCGATATTATTACATATTTAATAGTACTTTAAAAAAATACTGGTGTATGTAATCCATATGATGAATCTGTAAAACGACTATTCCAAATGTAATGAAAATCAAAAGCTACTCTTGTATTTATTCTTTGCTTACTATACATAAAATTAAAGGTCTTGAATCAACAAAAGTCCATACGGTAAGACTGGTTTAAGTCAATATAGCCGCGGTAGTTAATGCATTATAGTAATAACTTCCACTACTTCGAATTACACATGGCAGGTTACTTGATTTTACTTCAGTGTTGACACAAGATATACCTCAATAGATTGCTAAAATCAATCTGTGGATATGCACATCTTACTAAAAATGCAATCACAATTTTTGAACTCATCCCGATAAACATGATTATAAGCTAGCATCTTTACAATAAATAAATAAGCTGCGACTTAATAAACAATTAAAATAATCTTGGATATTTTCGCTTTCCATTTCTAAGATTATTTGATATTACTGTTCTTCTTAAAAAGCATTGACCCACTTCCATTGTCTTGTAACATTACAAGATAATGACAAAAGTGAGTCATCTAGTTATGTCACTGCACACAATGAATAGACAACAACACAAAACAGAAAATAGGTACTGATACTAAAATAATTTCATTAAATATGTGAATAAATTAAAAATAAATTATTTATCAAATCTATTGAGTTACCATCCCTAAATATGTATCTTGCTTCTATAAACCTAAGGTTATTAGATAATAAATGGTAATGGTGTACTAGTGTACATAACAGATGTTATAAATAATCTATGGCTATGGTGTATACAAATGGTGCATATTAAAGTTGTGTTAGGTAAATGATGGTAATCAGGTGTTGATAACAAATGGTAATTATGTACATAGTATGTATATTCTATGATAAATGTTCATGGTGTATATGACAAATGGTAATGTTGTATAAGTCACTGAACAATATGTTATGTATGTGTGTATTGATTGTGTATTCCCATGCACTCATGTTTTAACATAATACTGATAAATGTTGTAGATACTACTTTTTAGTACATATTATCGGAATATATGATACTCAGTAAATGGTAATGATGTACAAGTCACTTAATAATAATATGTTATGCATGTGTGTATTTATTGTGTATTTTCTTTCACTTATACTTTAACATGATTTAGGTGTTTACTTACTTAACAAATATTAAAGGTGTATATGATAAATGGATATGTTTTATAAGTCACATGTTATGCATGTGTGTATTGACTGTTTTCTAGCACTCATGTATGAACTTGAACAAGTTGCTGGGTGAGTTATTTTACTTTGTACAGAAACTTTAAAATTGTAAATTGCCTGTGCACTCTCTAGCACTTATAAAGTCTAACCACACTTACTGGATGATCAATTTTCTAATTGTACATCAATATAATAAGTTTTTACTTGTGAAATCTCAACACTTATATATTTGAACTCCAGTTGTTAGATGATTTATCTTTTGTTGTACAGCAACTAAATTGTTTGTGTACTCCTTAGCACTCACACATTTTGAAGCTCAGCTGCTAGATAGCTTATCTTGCTTGTAAACCTATTTGTTTAGACCTAGTGTGTTGTCATATTGACTGAATGTAAGTCTATATGCTAAGTCAATTAATCAAGCAGTTATCTAACATATCAAATAGTAAACATCTACTTTCTACTATGATTGGTAAGATCTTACCAGACTCAATTCTTGTAAATATCTGTCCAAATGCTGCTTTCAACTGTGTAGAGCAATAAAGCCCACATCAGCGGGTAATACATCCATGAATTAATTAATCCACAAGCTCGAAAAATGAATATTAACACTTTGGTGAACACACACATCCATTTCTATTTTATTTGTTTAATTTCATTAAAAATCACTCAATAAGATGCATTTTTCAAAATTCATTTCATCCGAAATTATTTGTAAACTCTTATTAAGAAAAAATACAATTAACACGATCACTCACTCCTAACTTGTGCCTAAACTGTAATCTACAATCTTCCGACACACCCTTAGTGCACATTATTCTTTCAGCTTGCGAAACTCATGCTCTTTCTTCAAACACAGACTATCCCGTTAACACACCGTATTAGCTTATATACATCAAGCTTTGTAAAAAGCGTGTCATGTTTCGGTTTGCCTAAGTACGAAGTCCTTGTTGCGTAGATTATTGTACTATTATGTTTCTATGCGATCATCCAATATAAGCTTCACTTCTTGTATCATTTATACAACCCAACATATAAATGTATCAAATGAGGTTTTAACATCTCTTGAAAACATCAACATGACCAAACTTTTTGTCTATTTGTGTTATTCTTCTCTTCTCAGTGTTCCTCCACTCAATCTTCCACTTCTTGCGGGCCGGGCGCACGATAGCTTTTCCTCATCCAATTATTTCTTGCACTCGGGCATTACATGATGAACACTGACATAGGAGTGTACAGGATAAGGATAGGTTTGTTCTACTCTCTTACTATGAAAAGTTAAGGGCTTCAACAAATTAATATGTTCGAGTTAGTTTGCTGGCTGGCATTTCTTCTTCTTAAAGGAGGCGATGTCCATCCAAATCCTGGACCCGACACCTCCCTTGATATGTCTTCCTCGTCTTTGGGTACATCTTTCTCATCTTCAATACACGATGCATTTGCAAATAATCTAAATAATTTCATTACAACGTTCAGAGTTTCCTCGCCAAGAAAGATATTCTGTATGCTGATGTTAATAATTTTGATATTATAGTCTTTACTGAAACTTGGCTCAGCTCAACAGTTTACACTGCCGACTTACTTTTTCCTTCTTATCATAAACCATTCAGAGGGGATAGAGGAAACGGTCCCAATGGAGGTATTCTAGAATACATAAAATCTGATCTCTTTGCCATTGAGCGACCTGACCTACAAATTGACGATCTAGAATGTCTATGGGTCGAACTACGTATCAAGGGAAGGCGTCTTTTAACGGGATCTTTCTACAGTCCACCGAACTCTTGTCCTTATCTTCTAGAATGCATAAACAATTCGATCTCACTAGCCGTTAAAACCGGTATTGAGAACATTGTAATCACAGGTGATTTTAATCTCGACATGAATAAACCACAGTGCAGTATCAAAATAGACTGCCTTCTTATACAGTATAATCTCACACAGATTATTAAAGAGCCTACTCATTTTACTGAAACCTCGAATTCCATTCTTGACCTTTTTATAATAACATTCTCATTGAAAGTGTTGAAAAGTGGCGTTGGAGAACCTTTTCTTAACCAGCAACTTCGATTTCATTATCCAGTCTACTGCGTCATAAACTTCATTAGAACAGCTGGGTCTAATTTTAAACGTTAAATATGGCGATATAAAGATGGAGACTACACTAGTCTAAGACAACTTGAGCAGAACTTCGATTGGAACATTTGCTGTGATAATACTTTTGACATATTTACTTCAAATTTCACACGTCAACTTATCAGTTTCTACGAAACTACAATCCCACACAAAATAGTTACAATAAGAACAGCTGGCCCTCCATGGCTACATAATAATATTCGCAAGGAAATTCGACGCCGTAAACGAGCATACAAAAAAGCCAAGGCTACCAATTTAGATCGACACTGGCACATCTTTCGCCAACAACGTAATATTGTTAATAAACTTGTCAGATCAGCGAAAAAAAGTTCACTTTGAAAATCTCGCTAAACTAATACTTGAAAATCAACACTCATCATCCGTCCTCTGGAAAATAATAAAAAATTCACAAACAAACCACCTCACATAACGAGTTGCCTCCCTTAATTCATAATGATACCAAATATAAGTCACCCCTTGATAAAGCGAATATTCTTAATACATTCTTCCAATCTCAATCTACTGTAACTACACCCAGTACGCATATGCACAACCTACACTCCCACGAACCTGATTGCCCCGTCTTTGAAGATTTCATTAATTCCCGTCAAGATGTCTTGTATTCCATAAAAGTTATGAAAACGGGAAAGGCATCAGGCCCAGACCAAATAAATAGGCAAGTCCTAAAGCAAATTGAATCTGAGATTGCAGGTCCACTACAACATCTTTTTAATTTTTATATTAGTAATGGTAGGGTCCCACGGAGCTGGAAAGAAGCAATTGTTTGTCCATTCACAAATTGTCTGATTCTCAGGATGTTGAAAATTATAGACCGATCTCCCTTTTAAGTGTTTTAAGTAAATGTCTCGAGAGAATTCTCCACAAAAATATTTTAAACCATTTAAGGGCTATTGAATTTATAACCCCATTTCAATTAGGCTTCATTTCAAAAGATTCCAATGTCAACCAATTAGTCTCTGTTTATTACTCATTTTGTAAAGCTCTTGACGAAGGTAAAGAGGTTCGAGCCGTTTTTTGCGACATCTCTAAGGCCTTCAACAGAGTATGGCATGAAGGACTTATTCACAAGCTCCGACTAAGTGGTATCTCAGGCAATCTTCTATCTTGGATAAAAGACTACCTACATGAGAGGACCCAGGGTGTTGTAATCTCTGGCTGCCAATCTGACCCATTACCTATAAACGCTGGTGTCCCTCAAGGGTCTATATTAGGGCCCCTCCTCTTTCTTATATATATAAATGACATTGTACGAGATATTCACTGTCCAATTTGCCTATTTTCAGACGACACCACACTATATACCATCGTCAAAAACCCTGTTGATGCGGCTAATCATCTTAACTCTGATCTTGCAAAAATTCATTCTTGGGCTGATGAGTGGTTGGTTACCCTCAATCCATCCAAAACGGAATCCTTAGTTATATGTAGAAAAATCAACCGCCCAATCCATCCCCCTCTTTTTTCAACAACTGTCAAATCACTGAGGTTTCGTCTCACAAGCATCTTCATGTAGGCTTAACTTTTTCTGATACATGTTCCTGGCATGACCATATTGAATCTATCAAGAAGAAAGCATGGCAAAGACTCAATTTAATGCGGACGTTTAAGTTTACGCTCGATAGAAAGTCCCTTCTATCGATATACACAACATTTATTAGACCAATTCTTGAATACGCTGATTTAGTCTGGGATAACATAAATACACAAGACGAAATTGAACTTGAGAAGATTCAACAAGAAGCAGCAAGGATAATCAGCGGGGGAACACGTTTGGCATCTTTGCAAAACCTATATAATGAAACTGCTCTCGAACCACTAAAAAATAAAAGAACAAAACATACACTTACCCACTTCTATAAAATATATAATTCACTATCACCCCCATACTTGTGCACACTTATCCCCTCTACAAGGTGCATGTACCACGCGACTTTTTCGGCTATGTGTGGGACAATCGGATGTCAACAAACCATCGCTTCATGTACGTTTCTGACAATTTCTGCATTAATTCAAAACCATTTTCAAAACAAAAACAAAGACGAGAGCCCGGTCATTGTCAAAATACACAACTGTGTTAAGTTTGCGCAAAATAAATTAAGTATTTTTTCCACAAGTGCAACCGCGTGTTTGAAAACACACAAAGTGAAATGCTACCACACATAGCATTTCAATTCGTGTCTTTTCAAACGCGCGGTTGCACTTTTCGGAAAAAATACTTAATGAATTTTGCGCAAACTTAACACAGTTGTGTATTTTGACAATGACCGGGCTCTCGTCTTTGTTTTGTTTTATAGCCGAAAAAGTCACGTGGTACAGGCACCTTGCTCTAGCGTGGGAGAAAGTTCGGCTTATCCTCTTCGTAACTATAACAATATTCGCAGTATTCAATGCAAATCACAACTTTTACACGATCTTTCCTACCATCAACTATAAACTTATGGAACAATCTACCGGAATCGGTAAGAACGGCTCCTTCTCTCTCTGCTTTCAAAGCAAATCTTAGTAAAGATAAGAAAATAATTCCCCAGCATTACTACGATGGGGAGCGGACGTCTAATGTTCTACATGCGCGTTTACGAATGCACTGTAGCAGTTTAAATGCACATTTGTATGCAAAAAACATTGTACAAAGTCCATATTGTCAATGCGGTGCGATTGACGATACATATCACTTTTCTTCAATTGCCCCATTTATACAGAAAAAAGAGTTATCCTTTTTAACAATCTGTCCAGTTTCCAACCCATAACTTTGCAACTACTTCTTTTCGGAGTTAAAGACGGATCATTTGAAGTAAACTCATTAATATTCAAACATACTCAGTCTTTAATCCGAGATAGTCATAGATTCTAACCCACCTCTATCTCAGGAACAAACCATATTCTGCTAACGATGCCCCGTTCCCGAAACTGCTTCTTTTTCTTACCGCAACTTCTCTTATTCTGAAACTCTACTCTTTCACTTCTGCCCCTTTCTTCTTTTCTAAATTAGCTATTATGCTATCTGCATTACTCTGTTATACTTTTTGTATTATAACTTATACTACTTTATCATTTCTAAACGGTACCTATCACTGTAATATATTGTTCGTTTTTTGACATGTCTTTAAATAGTTGTTATACGTTTGGTTGTTTACACCATTACAGCAGCGCTTCTAACTGACAGAAGAGAGAATAGTATTAGCCTCGAGCTTCCTTGTCAATTCTGTCCAATTTTATTTTACAGCCTTTATGTTTAGCAATACTTCAATTCTACCTGCTAGCATATTTTTCAAATATAATATGTATGTTTGTATTGTATTGTATTGCGTATATGTACTTTCAATGAACTAAATAAATAGTGTTTAAACCATCCACTTGGAAATTTAATTACTACTTTTTTTTTATAAAATCGTTTCGTTTCTATTTCAACCTTGTTTTATAGTTTTAATTGTTTGATCACCATTGCTTTATATTGTGTGGATTTTTTCAAATCACTTATGATTTTTCTAATAAGGTGGCATTGAACTGCAATACGATACGTACATATAATAATCTTGTTAAATACGTATCATATATTGATCTTGTAATTTGATGTTTGATGTGTTTTTATTGTTGATTTATTTCCCATTCAACACTATTTAAGCCATATTATGGTGCACATACTTAAGGCAGTGCCTGAAACTAGCCTTCTTGAATCAGAAGTTTGAGGTTATCGCTTTAGAAATAAAATCATGACCATTCTCAACACAAGACATTCGAACAGGCAGGGAATCGAACCACACGATAATCTCGAGAACGTTCAAAATGTTTTCCTTGTTTGGTGATAAAATTTATAAGCAGATAATTATCACAGAAATTTGCATTATTCATGTTTTCCTGATGACCTTGGGCACACATTAAGTAGTATCGAAATTATAATTGTGTTAAAGAAATTATATGCGATTTCAATGGCAACAATTGATTCGCATATCTACCACAAACATATGCATATATCTGAGGGAATTAAGGAAAATTAATAAACAATTTTTCATATGGTACCATCAATCAAGTACTGTTTAATGTTTTCATTTTATATTTTCTGATACTTCTGTTTTTTCAATTTAATTGTAATTTTTTATTCATCAATGTGTTTTGTATATTTGTATTTGAAAACGGCACAAGATCGCTTTAAGATTATATTGAAGACCTTTTAGTTTTAATCAATTGTTATTTAAGAATTTTCTTTGCACGTGTGTGTCATTTAGAACAATATTATCTAAGAGAAAAAGACAAGTTAACGAAGACAATTCACACTTGATCATTAAATTGGGAAAGTTAAGGAATTATGACATGGTATGCGAATATTACTGAGCCTTATTTAAATTGACAACAATATTTTATTTCAATGACAACACAACGCTAGGGTTTTATTTTTAAAATTGTGATTTCATATATATAATGAACTTTATGTCAACTAACATGATTTGCATTTTTTTCGTTTAACGAAACTAATGCATTATTTTCGCATCATATTCATTAATAACTACTTTCCAGAATATACCCGTGTTTTCCGAATAATTATACAGATTTTAATGTATTGTTCAATTACTTGTAAACAATAGAAACAGTCAACGTTATTTATCGAACATTCCCGACAAAACCAATTAAAACGTACATGCGCGGGGGGTGAACCACGTTGTTTGTATGTGTTATTTTATAACCAGTTATTTGCGGTAGATCAACGACTGTCTGCTGTTTCGGTTTAATAAACAAATGCATAAATCGAATAGACCTCAAACAACAAAGAAAAAAAAGGTTGTTCACCTTGGACGGCTCTGGCAGTTTAGCTTGTAGTTTTATATTAGATTGGGCGAATAGCAAAACACGTGATGCTACATGTTTTTTTACATATTATTTAAGAACAAATTATTATAATGTTTGCATTGACCGTTCCAAGGCGGTGACCCCAGCTTTATTCATATTTTGTGTTTATGTTGGTTTGTATTGTGCTGTATTGTGCTGTTTTGTACTGTTTGGGCAATCGGTCACTTGCCTTAAATAAAGGACCAACTAATTGTTTTTAATGAAAATTCAATACTGCTCCAGCAGCTGGAATTTCACTTCTTTATATTGTTGTAACTATTGTATGTATTGCACAATGGAATGTTAAAATAAAATGTCAATTAACGAGTTATGGTTTTCTGCCAGATCCAAAACGTTTTCACGAAATTTAGTAAACAGTTTGAAAAGGCCTCCGTTTTTGAATAGGATCTTGAAAAGTCATCAGTTTTAAACATGAAATAAACTGCTTCTCTCATTTTCATAAGCATAAGGAAACGAGTGTTTGCAGTTTTAACAGTGATTAAATTAATCGATTGTTGTAATTACAGCCAACCTAATCGCATAGTGTTACAAGAAGAAAAATACCTACTGTTGCCATATATGTAAATAATATAACTTTGGTATTAGTGTATGTACTTTTTTGTTGTTATTAGCCGAATTATCCATTTAGAATGTCACTCACTACTAGTCTTATTATTTGAATACATATGTATGTATACTCGAACGACTTTCGATAGTGTAAAATATGTTTAATAATGACGGGGATCGTATCATTTTTTTGTTTTATATTTAAAATGAAATTATAATTTGAATGGCAGCTTTTATTGCGTTCTTTGAGAATTGGGTATTGTGATGGTAAGATGTGTTTCTTTGAAGATAGGCATACATTATATAATTGCAAAAAGCTAGCAATGGAAACAATATGCAATTTATATAATGCATATTATCTTAACCGCGCATTTACAAAACTGAACACTTGTGAGTTTATAAACAGTCCGTGAAGGATAAATGGTAACATAACAGAAAATCAAGCTACTAATACTGACAAATTTTATGTTATTGCCGTGCTTTTAATACGCCAGTCTCTTGGCGGGACGTATTATGGGAACATCCTTGGCGGATGCGCGGGTGCATGGGAGGTTGGGCGGACAGCGCATTCATTGTTTCCGATCCCAAAGTCGTACATTTTTCATAAAAAAATTCATAACTTCCTTTCAATTTTCATTGAGATAAAATGGATGCCATGTTTTGTAACTATCTGTTTCGTATCCGTCACTTCGATGTTATTCTAAATTATTTGAAAACGTTGACCGCTTCCGTTCAAATATTTTCTCAGTTTTTATCATATCTTCAAAAACATTTTTTTTGTTGACATACTTTAGGGATAAGTGTTTATTTAGCCAAGGCACACCAGTAACTTTTGAGTCGTTGCCCTTAACGTATACAACACTTGCGAAATTCGCCGTACCCGCTATCTAACTAGTACAGTTTTTGATAGAATCGTCCAATATTCTGGAAATGTTTGTTGACACTAAATGAAGATAAATGTTAATTGCGAGTGATTGAGCGCTAGTATCGTCAGAACTATATAATTTTTTTAGACGAAAACTGCAAACATAGCAATTTCCGCTCTCGTACTGAAACAAATAATTATCTTTCTTTTAATATCTTTGAACATTTGTTTGCTTAGAGATTGATGAACTTGTTTGAACGTTCAATTAGACTGGTCAATAAACTGTTTGGTTTAAACAATTGTCTATACAGACATTACATGTACATAATGTTAACGAACTTTGACAAATGGTTCTGATTCCTTTATAATATGTATTGCAATTACTACGTGTTGTTTCAAGTTTAAAGTACTTAACGAATGTTAAGGGGAATTCATGACTTAACAAAAAAAACTATATCTGCTGTTTGGTTTTGTTTTGACATTAATTTTTAGCCCGTTGTCCTTAGAAACAACAACACGCTTCTATTGTTTGTTACTTATTTGGGGTTTAGTTTTTATCTACTTTAGCTCGATTGCATTGAACGACACTGGATTTACATGTGTTTGATGCGTCATTGGTAAATCGTCGACAATGTGTAATTTTTCGTTTTTCCATACGGATCTTTTTCCCCTTTTCCCCTTATGCAAGCTATACATGTCTTGGCTGGAACAGACCGGGGTAAAGGGCAAGATTAACGTCGAAAGTACCGTTTGTTGGCAATGCCGAAAAATCCGTTCATCGTTGATGTTTGCTAAATCATTTTGAAGGTAACAATCTTACACTGACTTTTCGCCGAGGCATTTTTCGACGCATGCCTTATAACACGGTGACTTGGTAAGTCACTGCTAGTGTCAGTGATACATGTATGTCACCAAAAATAATATTGCAATAATGCATATCCGTCAACACGATGTTTTGTTATCGGGTTCTTTAGTTTAAATGATGCCCCCTTGAATTGCGCTTGCTTGAACTCTTGTTTGTGTCGAAGGCTTTACTGAAGCTCTAATATGAGCCCTTTGCTGTGAAAGAGGTTTTTTTATGCAGAACGCATATGAGTTTTACAATAACAGTTTTTACAAAACGGGGATATGCGTTGAGATGTTTCAAAAGTAAATAAATTGAACTGGAATTAAAAAAAAACAACAATTTTGATTGATTAACCTGGACTTTGGGTAGCAAATGTTGTTTGAGAAGATATATGACCTGGCATGACTTGATAATTTTTAGCTAAGTTGTGTATTGAAATAACGACAATATATTAAAACGTTGAGGTCGAGCAATAGGGCTGCCAATCTTCCAACGCGTTTAAGTTGTGACGGATATATTCCAGTTGGGATCAGTATCTTGAATTTACTACAAAGAACACATTCACAAACATATTCAGAGCACGTGCATGCAGCCTTTATGACGATGTTTTAATATCACATATGCTTACCATTCACAAACGAAAAACAGTGAATTTTCTTCTCAAGTTATTGTTGCTTATTTCGTATTTAAAAGATGCTCTTAAATTCATCATTAAATTGCAATTATCGACAGCTGTGGAGATGCAAGTATTTACATTGACACAAATAAAAGTCATGTTATACGTTCTGCCGTATTGAAATCGGTCTTTTACAATAGAGAACATATTGAGGCCAACATTAATTATTTTACTAATCGAAGGGATAATCTCTATTAAATTAGAGTTCATAGTGTTGGCATTAAACGAGTAAACGTAATAAACATGTTCATAAGTTTGTAAAATGTTTCACCTTTGAGTTGTATTCAGTTAACATGTATCTTGCTGCTAAATATGACGAAATTATGTGTGGTGAAATCGTATGTATGTTTTCTGTAATATTGTAATACTAGGTTTTCCTGGTGATCACCAAACATCATAAACACATATAACTAGCTACCATCCCACACGAAAAAATAATTGACTCTTCCCCCTTCTAGTTATATATATATTATTCACACAAAAGACAAACATCCACAAATACCCAAAACATGTATCATCTTCATCAAATTTCCAACCGTGAAATGTCATATTATTTCTTTGATCATATGATTAACTGTTTCAGCAAAACACCAATCGTACAGAGAATGTAAAGCACACTGTAAAATGGCACCGTCATTCCGTCGTTCTGCTGTTGTGCATACGCATTCTTAGAGTGGCTTGTTGTCAGTAAGTGTTCAGCAGCTGTCGGGATATCATTGCTTTCTGGCCAAAAGTTGTCGGGACCACATGACTTGTGATCGATGAGTGCCCAGCAGATGTTGACGTCTCGTGACTTATGGATGTGGTCAGAGTTGTTGTTGTAGTAGTTGTTGTTGTTGTCTGAGGTGGCGTTGCGGTGCAGTCCGGTAGACTCATCTCCCACGGCATTTTTGATATAAGAGTGGCACTCCAAGACCGATCAGAATCTACAAAACAAATCCAGAGTTATTATCACCGGAAGGATAAGTATAATTGTCTATCTAATCTAGAAGCATGTGTCTTATTATGCCGTGTCTTCTTACATGAACACACGTTACACAGTCATGGACACCCAAATATCGTGTCTTTTTTGTTCCACACGTTCCGCAAAGGGATCGAGAACATTCCGGATCACTGTGGGGGTGGTCCAATGCAAATCACTGATAATAAATTCAGGGATAATGCATTTTGTTGGTACTGACACATTCTCAGACATTGACCATTAACTCTTAAACGCATTTCTATAATATCACAAGACGCGTAACGGTGTTTACGCGTTTTTTTTCCTTGCATTGTCAGTTCAATATAATATGTAATGTGTTTGACTGCTCGTGTTAAAGCTTTAACCTTATTCCATATTTAATATATCAACGCATATAAGCGCATATATTCTGATAAGTAATTAATTTGGACACATTTTCTTTAAAATGAATGTAAACAAAAAACGGTACTGCGAGTATATTTAAAAAAAGAACTCACAGAAGCAAACGCTTTCGTTGTACGTTCCTGGACGGACATTAGACACGCAATCGCATGTATATGTAGTCATGTTCAACTTAAATCCGCTTAGGCATATACGTCAAATATAAAATGTGAAACATAGAAACGTACTATTGCCTTACCTGTATCGAACTATGTATAGGCATCATTTTTATAAAATAATGTTCAGTTATGAATTGTCTGATGTATATTTATTAACATAATATCAGTGCGATGTAACATGTTCATAACGAGTTGAACGGATCGTTAAGAACGATACAAGTTGATATTCGGATTTGGTTTCGTATTGGTCATGTATTACTAAAATAAAAATATGTATTTAACATACCGAAAAGAATTCCATTACATTAACCCGGACAATCGTCGCATGCTTTATTGAATTCTTTGTGCGGTTTGTTCATTCGTAAAGGGTCAAGCCTGTGTAAAAAACGAACAAATGATTTAGGAAGCAAACAACCATTTATGTAAATAACTTGACAATGCTTGAAATATTTAACACTCTAAACTACAATTATGTTCAAAGCCAGTGATTATGATTTTCAGCACACACACACCATACGAGGAAATTAATTAATGTCACTTTCATTTATAAGAGAACAAAAATCTTGTTGTATGTTCAGTGATTGATTTTGTTAAATAGTAGAAGTTTGTCTTATTATGTAAGTATTTTTTTAGCAAAAGTTAGGTACTGTATCTCATGGTGTATATGTACGATTACGATATAAATTTATGTAAATAGCATATAGAACTTAGTTATTCGCATTCAAATCAATTGTATTTTGAATTGGTACAAAATACATGCAAAGAAAACAGATCTTTAAGTTGCATGGGGGCATATAGACAAATGTACAGGTAGAAAACCGCTGCATTGAGCGGACCCACACCCAACAGAGGCAGTTTCCGATGATACCATCTATAACAAAAGAGACAAATTGTCACCCATATGTTGCTATTTTATTGATAATTTAACCTATCTTAAATCAGTCTCGAGTACAATAAGGCAAAGCACAAACACACATCAATAATGACAATATAGAGATACTTACATAGTGTCACAGTTAATTTAGGCGTTGCTTCACCAATCCTGCAATATATGGGACTAAATTCCATTAGTAGACCTTTATATCTCATTATTTATTGTTGTTGTTTATAAGATGGTAAAAGTCATTTAATCATGAGTCTCAATGAAAATATGTCAATGATGCTCAAAGCACATGTTTTTAAGTAGCAAATCATATTACGCATCCACAGTGATGTTTAGTGTTTTACATTTGACTTAATTTGGTAAAAATACGATGCAAATGTTTTGAAGTTATAAAACAAACATTGTGAGTTTTTGATTTGTATTTTCTTAACTGCATACCTGTGTGTAGTTTCCAACTAGTGAATGGTTATTTCCCTTTGAGCTATAAACAAAACTGGTATTTTCAGACTCCCACTTGTGGATGACATCTGTCCAGGTCAGTGGTGTGTTACTGTAGAGGTGGGTTTGACCAACAAGGAACCCACGTAAGGATTGCAATACAGTTTGTTTCGTAAAATTTAATAATTATTGTTCAGTGAATTCGAATTTTTAAAACATTCACCATTCCGTATATTGCTTTTAATATGTTAAAAAACTGACATTATTTAATCAGGTATGTTTTGTCATTTTTTGTTTGCATTCTTATGTGTTTTATTTACTTGTCTGTTTGTGTGCAATAATTGCATAAGTGTGATTGTGTATAATACATGTATTGCTATTTTATATACGATATATGTATGCGTAACGTATTTAAGGAAAACAATTCCATAACTAAACTTTTCCGTAGTCGGATATCCCAATTTCTTTTCAAACGGACGATACAATAAATGCGCCATATGTGATACTTAAGGCTCATTATATAGTTTAGTAGAATTATGAGCATGATTTCAGCACGGTCTCTGCAAATTTCTAACATAAATTTTGCTACTCTTCATTTCTATGAATTTCATCATTAGTGAAGTCAAAAACATAGTTGGTTACCTGGAATTGCCCTTTGGTACCATGTGTTGTCGGCAGTGCACCGCCTGGCAAATCTCTCTGCTGTGCTGCCGAGACCCGAGTTCTCTTTCTGGCGTATACAATCAAAGTGAGTCAATGAAAAATGAATTGTTCAATTGGTATTGTAACACAATTTAACTTAACAGAGCCAAGAACAATTATAAGAAGCGAACATTTGTAACTGTATAATATTTACGTTTAATTAATTTCTGTTGAATTGTGTCTTTATACGAGAGTAAGGAAATGCATGTATTAAAGGCGTAATCTGTTATATATTAAACATTTCGGAACACGTTTATTAGTTAAATATTGTTTTTTACGTTCATCACAGACTATAACTTTAACTAAGTTTACGTATAATACAACACATTCACATACATGTTGTCTGTTAAATGTGCAATCATAATACGTTTTGTCCTATTTGATCAGGCTAAATAATTGTTTGACTAACACATCGCACATCGAAATGTTATTTTGATGAAATGACATTGTAAATAGTCATTTACGTAATGTAATTAAAGCACGATGGTTTTCCAAACGTTGTTTAAAGAGAATATTCGTAACATATACCAAGAGGAAAGAATACATATAAAATATGCAGTTAGGTATATGATGTACTGGCTTTAGTATTGTTATTTGTGAACACGAAATTTTCTACGAATTGTAACCAGTCAAAACATCTCTTGTAATAAATGTTTAAAAGTAAAACCAAGCATGTTTTCTCAAACAGTTTTAAACAATAGTTTTATGGACACCAAGTTTATACGTAAAATTACACATCAAACGTTATAATGCGTAATAAATAAATTAAGAACAAATATTAGAGTTTTTTTGAAGATTTAAACTCATTTGTACGGAATCGTAAGAACAAATGACTTCTTGGCAGTCAGAATAATTACATCACCTTTTTAAGCTCTAATTAAAAAGAAGGTCGCATGCATTACGGTTCTGGCATACAATCGTGTGGCCGATGTTCGTTGTTTAAATAAGTATGTGTTATTATGATGAGGAGAATAGAAGAAGGTCATATTGATTTGCATCGGTCGATCTTTATGTCTGTAGGCCTGAATAATGGTTTTTATCCCGACTTATTTCATTGACAGTCTAATAATACAAAATAATCCTCACCAACTTGGTCATGTCAGAAGCTGTTTGGGAGATACGAGCTTAGATCTTTTTGTGTAAATCAACGATCTGTGCTTGTTCTGTATAATTAAGATACAACTTATTTGTATCATGCCACCGCATTGATATCTGCCTGATATAACGTTGCCTGATATATGTTTTATATCATGATCAACAGGAAGTTCTTATATCCGTAATGTGTGGAAGATGGTCATATTACTCGGAATCAACTATAAAGTAATTTGTTTAGTAAATAGAAACACATTCAACAAAACAAACAATTTGATACGAAGATGCAATATATTTTAAACACAAAATGCAACACAAACAGCAAAACACTATTTTTTAAATATTAAGCGCGCGTGCTCATGACATCTTTATTAACACGTCAAACGACATAAGTCATATTCTTTCTCACTAAAACTGCAACGTTTAGCGTTTTTTTTTCATTATTTCATAAAAATCGGAGACGTAGAGGTATAATAAACAGAAAAAATCAGGTTACTGCCAGATCTTTTGGTAATATATCAGGCTCGGCACGAATGAATTAACAGCTCGGCAGGCCTCGCCGTCATATTTTTCAAAGCCTTGCCTGATATATTACAAAAAGAGTAGGCAGTAACCTGTTATTCTATATATCTTACAGTAACATTTTTGCGTTTGATATCATAATCCAAACATTACTTGTCCCAATAATTAGAGCCCAAAGGAAGAATTTAAACATGTAATTAATTTTATTCCTTTAACTTTTGTGACTGTTTTGATCCCTTAGAATACTATATTTAAAACGTTTCATTGTACGCTTGTAAATATCCTGTAGTTTGCTCACTCTAGTGAAAGCGTTCATCATTGGTTTTAATGGATAATGTTTATAAACTAAATTTAATATTACAAGCTTATAAGCAACGTTATTGTGTGATGAAATTAGTCAGATGCCATTACGCAAGCGAACGATCTCCAGCGTAAATTGTTCATAATATACAACTAATAAAATCCAGTTTGGGCATGTTCATTTAAATTTTAAGAATCGATGCTAAAAAACGCGTTAAATCTCGTTATATTGTAAGTAATTTATAAAATCAATTACTATAAATATTATGCAAAAGTAACAAAACGTATGTTTTAAGATAAGATGTTAAGATAAATGATTTCAACTGCAGGTGTGTAGAAATCAGTACTTAATACAGCATTTTTGATGTTTTAAAGAAGGCACTCGTTAATGAAATAGCACATTTTGTAATCTGTATAAAATGCATCTTGTTTCCTATATATTTGAACTCAATTGATGGTTTATATCTCAGTGGTGTTTTCATGCGTTTCATTAACCAATTTATAGGAATTGTTTAATACTCAACTCGTTATTTGAAAATACGACATTCAGTGTTGATAACTGGGGAGGGATGTACATCAAAGGGCTATTTATTATTTTCACAGTCCATTTAATGGTAATTATTTATTGTGAATCGGTTCATCTATGCAGGCTGTTTTACTTGTTTTAGTGAAATATTATTTATGGTTTCCTGCAATCCTATAGATTCAGGCACTCTTATTTTTGGAATGTAAGAATTTTTTTTTATCAATGTTGAGTAAGTTATCTAGATCACATAGTGATTTTGTGGCGAATGATCATCAGTAAAACCGATGAAATCACAGAGAAATGTGGTAGTTTATTCGCGGATATTTTCGTTATTCTGTATCTCATCCACATCATTAAGGGGTGTTCGGCCAGAGGAAGAGTTTTATTCTCAATGAAACAAATAATTAAACATTTAGTAATAGATAAAAAACACAAATACTATGTGGAAAATAACATAAAAATATATTTAAGTGGTCACTAGGATACTTCCTAAATTCTGAGAGTGGAGTGTGAAACCGTCGTATCCGCCGAACCTTTGTACACGAGATAAAATTGTTTCACGCAGACGAAATTCTGCATCGCTTTATTTTTTTTAAAATTGCCCTTAAAAACTTAGAATATTCTAATTCAAGCCTTCTGGTGGAAATTTTATCACCATTTTATTGGATATTCACACAGGTCAAAGCTTTGTTATGACAGCTGCGGCGAAACAAAAGTCGATATTTTATTGGATATTCATACAGGTCAAAGCTGTGTTATGACAGCTGCGGCGAAAACGTAGTCACCATTTTATTGGATATTCATACAGGTTAAAGCTTTGTTATGACAGCTGCGGCGAAAAAATAGTTATTATTTTGTTCGATATTCGTGCGGGTCAAAGCTTTGTTATGACAGCTGCGGCGAAAAAAATAGTTCCTTACTAGAATTGGCCAGTTAATAGTACTTAGGAAATATGTGATTTGTAAATCAACTTGTCATTTATTTTGTAGGAAAAACATCATTGTAATTTGTATATTAATTTCTTCTAGAAGTTCATATGGTAATAACGCATGTTATTAATGTATGATATAAAGTGAATAAATTAAGCCTTCAAGTGGCTGTGTAAACAAGAAATGGGCTGAAAAGTAACATAAATAAACAAAAAAAAAATATTAAAATTTGGTTATACAGAAAACTTATTAACTTGCAGACGGATAAGTAAGTATAAGGTTCAAGTATTCAAAAACTACCGAAACCTTATATATTGCCAATGAAAAATATTTTCTGCATCAATATGGACTTTAATGTCCTCCGAATATTCCTACACTTCGTAAACTAAAAAAATGATAACTATGCAAGCAAGCATTTGCTGAGTTTTGCTTTGCCGTTGCTTCAGGCGGCATATCAAATTCGCTATGAATTGTCTTTAAAATGAACAGAAAAATTTTGAAATATTGTTGACACTTTATGTGTCGATTGAGGGTGTTGTGCTTGTTCCAGCAGGTCCGGCGAGATTGATCCTTGGTCTTGTTAAAACCATGGCCTTTATAAAGCCCTCTTGGAGCCAGCTTCGATAACTATGTTATTGCCATATTATGCGTAACAACCGTCGTTTTTTTCAAAATTGGACTATTTACACGGAAAACATAGTACGCCTCTCTTTACAACACAAACAATGTTTAGTTCTATGCACTCTTTTTGTTTTTGATTTATTAACCATTGATTAACACTTATAATTTTCTTTAACAAACTATATGGTTTAAAAACAACTTACCACGTCAGATGAAGCTTATAGGACCTTTGCAAGTTCACAGTTGGCTTCAGCTTAGTAAATCTGAGAGGCAACCAAATCAAGGATTTTTGCGCTTGCGGATCGTTTTGTTAACGATAGTGGCGTCAAAGTAGTAAAGGTCGACGCTCCAGAGCATGTTTGGACGAGCACTTTAACCAAAGAAAACACCAGTATTGCCAGCTGTACTTACGTCTGGTACCGTTAACTTGCTGGCACTCGCATCCGGTCACACTGTCGATAGACTGGTGGGGCGTGTACGGGGACTGAGTACCGGTAAGGAACAGTTAGGCATGGTCAATATTCAATTATTTGAAACTACCATACTGTTGTTGTAAGACGACGGCTATGCAATCGCTATTCCAGATTTGAATTGTGCTTTGTTATACATTTGATAATAATTAAATTTGTGAACTTATTATTTATCTAAATTAACAAAGGTTTTAAGTTTGGCTCGGGACAGTAAAATGATGCACAAATAGTGCTTTATGTGAATAGACATGATATCGAAAAGTTTTGATAAATCGTAGTAGTTGAACTAAATTTACTAGATGGCGGCGGCGTTCTAATATAAACATTATACATAAGATACAACATTTCGTCGCCTTCATACACTCTTTGATGATCGAGCGGGGATGAATCGCCTAGGATTGTAACCAATCATCATAACCGTTCATTATGGAAGTGCCAGCGAATTACGAAGCTTTCCAGGTGTTACAAAACTTTGTTAACTACCGGTTGACCGTCTCAAGAAAGAACACTGCACAACAATGTATTGATAAATCATTGACAATTTCTCATGTCAAAAGTTTTCTCAAACTCAAACGAGTTGTCTCCCCTAGTGAAATTTGCAAAACTTCGTTGCGAAGAAGGATTTAAAAGATGGGTAGACTTTGAAGATTTGTTGTCGGTATTGGTTAGGGTGGCATACGCACTTGCACCTTTAACACCATGTAAATTTGCCTCAGAATGACATTCACTATTGCTTGCCATTATGCTTTCGAAAAGTTGCCATATAACACCCGATATGTTGGTTTTCAATTTCCTTGTTGGAGACATTAAGTTTTCGAAATTTATATTGATTGTGGTCATTTGAGTTTTATTAAAATGCAACGTTTTACTGAAAAACATAATGAAAAATACACGTGTACTTTATTAGTGGCTGAAACCTTTTTTTAAATTTATATCTGGAGAGCTATTTTTTTGGTAGACAAGGTGATTGGTAGATAGAGTTACAGATCACATCTTAATCTCCACGATTTCATTTTCACAAATACTCGCCTTCGTTTTGCGTTTACTTTCTTGGAGTACGGTCTCTGATAAGGTTGTCAACTACTTTCGTCCTCATTAAAAAGTATGCACATTTGTATTTATATAATGCGGATAAGAATCGTTAACAAAAAAAAAACAAAACAAATTCAATACTAGAAAAACAGAGCAATACAATCCATATTGACGTATCATGGAAAGTTACTCCTGCAAGAATATTTGACAAATTTAAACGAGTTGTTTCCCATCATGAAAGTTTTCGTTGCGGATGCTCAATAAGAAAATCATAAAATACGTATTACCAAAATCTTAAGATCGCTTTACTTAAAGTTTTGCATGCTGTCGATAATATTAGTTTTAACAAAATATAAAAAGCGATGGTAACGACCTTACATCAGTTTTGCACAAACAATATAGTGGATGGAATTCAAGGCTCTTCTCACTAACATATTAGATCTACATAAATCAATTCGGTAACATTTGTGTGCGGTAATTCATTATGTACGTTAATCTACATGCTGTATCACCTGTTCTTCCGCAAAACCTGCAGTTAACGACTTTGTTTATAAGACTGTAGGCAGTAACATGAGGGTGAACGCAGTTTTAGTTTGAAATGCAGGTATTTGTTTGTTGCTATTTAAATCTAATTATGGCTGTTAGTTAACCAGCTTATTAATTTGTTGGGTAAGCTGGTGTACAGACGTATGCAACAACTTGAACACTGCCCTACTTGAATCAGAGTCAAGGAGGAGAATGTACATAACAATGATATCGTGGCCAAATCCCATACACGTTATTAAGCAGAGGCATGGATGAAATCCACGATTCTCGGAATTTTGTATTCCAGCGCTCTACTGCAATACCAGCTGAATCAAATACGTTAAGAAGTAAGTATAAGTATACATTTCACATGTCAAGTAAATCGTCTAGAGGAAATACCTCCGAATATTCATATTTGGCACTTGCGAAGGCGTTTGAATTTTGCATTAATATACACTACTTTGTGTAATATTCTTTACTTTTGTAATGCTCCTATTTGCGTACCTCATATTACACGAACGCTGCCACAAGGTAGAAAGTATATGAAGTTAATGCAGGGGTGTCACTATAACTTTCGCTTAATCGGGTGGATAGTGAACCATTGTCAAAGTTGATAAACACAACAAAATGCATCCGTCATGTAGAAAGATGAAACTTGAAAATACTGTCATCTACAAATGAATAGAAACTATCTGTATGTAAACTTTACTAAAAGAACAAAGACGAAACTACTCACACGCAGATGAATTCTTTCAAACTGTTGCATCGCATTGACGACTACAAATCTCTGATTAAGCTATACATAAAAAGACGGACTAACAATTTTGGACACAGCAACATTTGTATACTGGTACTGGATTTCACGGTTGGACATTGCATTATGGTACCTTGGCATAATATAAGCATGCAACTTAAATATGGGCGATATTGTTGCTGATAAAGTTTTCACTCAAACTGTTTATTGTAAATGAGCTTTATTTTGTAAACATGCGAATATTGGTTCAATACTATACACTGTAGATGTATTTGTTTGATATATTTTCTTCTATCATCAGACATACATGTCTAGTATAAATACATACCCCCACATAGTAAAACAAGATAAAGGCGAGTCGCCGATTAACATATACCAGTGGTTCTTAAACAGACGATCATCGGTAGCACTTTTGGTACTGCTTCCTGCTTCCCAATAGCTGCTACAAAACTATTTAGATAACAGGAGTCTTATATATAAATAAATTAGCCTATAAGACTGATTAAGAATGATCCGAAAATGTTCAAATATAATCTGAGTGTTAGGGAGGTGGCGTGCGCCGGTTCGACTTCCCTTTTAATGCCGCCTCTGATATGAGCATTCTAAGTGCTTGCCTATTTTCCTCCGGAAAATTGCCAGAACACATCCGATTTCTCTGTTATTAAAATTCTAGTTGGCGACATAAGGTCCACGGTATCAATCTTGATTTTACTCGTCGGAATAATGTTTAAATGCATTAGCTGTTTTCCTGAAAATCGAAATAATGACATTTTTGATGATTCCAAAAATGATTTAGAACAACGTAAGCCCCCACGGAAAAGAGAAGTGGATTACAGGCAAGAGGTCGCAGCAGTTTTGAATGACATGTTGGCTGGATCAACGCGGCTGGACACCAACGAATCCGGTGAAGGCAAGAAATTGCCTTTCAACTCAATGCACTTTAAGAGTGATAATAACTTTTTCACTTTTATCAAAACTTTTGACAACGCGAAATTACTCGAGTTTATCTATGAAGGGTACTTCTTTGAATCGCATAAAACCGTGAATGCAGTATGTATGACACACTCAACAATTCGATGACAAAGTTTAGTAAGGAAACTGAGAGACGATCTGCTCAGAGAAGTAAAACGCATAGATGACTTCAAGGAAAAAGAACCGGAATTTAAGAATGCAAGCATGCATGTGAAGTCAATAGTACAACGTTTGGGCGCATTAATGGACAATTATACCTCTCATGTTACACAGTATGTACCTAGAATTGAGTCCGACATGAGGATAATTCAAGGGGTTTGCACTACAAGTGGAACACGAAATCATGTGCATCATAATTCTACATCTTGTGATGATGTCGACAAAAGTGGTGTTCATACAAAATATCCAGACATTAAAACATCCGGCCTGGAAGTATATTGTGAGATCGATCAAGTCCATGCTTGGCTAGTTATTCAACGTCGAAAGTACGAAACGATCGCTCCTGGGTGGAATACAAGACGGGCTTTGGAAATGTTAGTGGGGATTTCTGGCTCAGGAACGAGAATATATACCAAATGACGAAATATCATGCGCGCCATGTGCACATAGAAATGGAGACATTTGAAGGCAAGAAGGTGTATGCAATGTATGACGAGTTCGGTCTGTCTTCAGAGACAGGAAAATACAAGCTGAATATAAGAGGGTTACTTGGAATGCTGGAGACCAGTTAATAAAACAATATGGCCATATTTTCTCAACTTATGATGCAGAAAATGACAGTCATAGTACTTATTGTTGTGCATGTGTCCATCGTGGAGGTAGGTGGTGTAATAATTGCATAAATGTCCACCTCAACGGTAAATACTATAACAAAGATGAAATGGTGTCATCTTCGCATCAAATATATTGGAGCGGTTTATCGTCGCTAAGATATATGGTCAAGAAAGTACACTAGATAGCAGTGGTTGCAAGTTATGGAATAAAATGTTTATCAAAAAAAGACGACAAACATAAACACAGGGTGTTAATTTATTTATGCAACGGATATTTATTGTTTATTTTAATTAATTGATAATATGAGTGTGTGGACACTTTCTAATTTAGTTCCGGTACGCACATAAACATTACCATTACAATGAACTAGACAATGTATAATGTTTTAATAAGGCACTTACTAAATGACATTAAATAACACGACGGAACTCTGGGGCAGGGAACGATATTCGCACGGAGATCAAACGAAGGTGTGCAATATTACTATGACATGCCATTAAAAAAATGTAAAAGAGCAACTTAAAATAACATGCAACTCAGTTTTAACGCAACGTGAAAGGCCTTAAATATGCCGTTTATACCTTTTATTAGTAACTTATTTGTAGCTAAGGATGAAGTAAGCAATAATATTCGTAAACCATCATAAAAAATGTCAGCTTTGAAATGATGTAACTTTTTTATGTTTACAAGTATCTCTCACGGTAATCAGAATATGTGATCTTACATTCGATGCAGTTATGCATGTCGTTGATTGTTAAATATATCATTACGCAACTTAATACAACTGTTACCTTACACGACATAAGTATAATACTTATAATTCAAAACGTATTTTCTTCATTGTAAACGAGTAACGCCAATAGTATAATCCGATGTGTTGCATAAATGTAATTAAAAATGAATTTTACGATCAAATGCAACTAGTGTTTCATGTATATATACAATTGAGTATCTGTTCTTTCTTGGTAACTTATAATCGTCGATCTGCTTTGTTAATTAATATCGAAAGAAAACTCAATACGGAATTTGTTTAAGACGTTTAAAAATAATTTCATATAATATAGCATTGACATACTTTTAATGTATCTGTTTAACCAACAGAACGATAGGTTACTGCAGCAAAATAACGAGTATAACCCTTCCATATAATAAACAAGTGTGCATCCATATACTATTTGATCTTTGTGTAAGAAACAACGCAAGTTATTGCAATGATACAATGTTGAATTGCTTGTTGTAAATGTACATATATTTATGCAATTTATCTTTGTTGTATTTAGTTAAGTAACTTAACATTATTATTAAATATCAAATTATGCCATTTTCGCAGTAAATATTAAACCAAATACTTAATTGTTGACACTAGAGGATATTGCATGCATTTTGTGGTTTGTATTTCATCATCCCAGGCGTAGGCGAACACTGCAAGGAACGTAATATTCGACTCGCATGGTCTGTGCTTTCGAAATAATCTTTCCCCTTCATAGTTTTGATTCGCCATTCACGATCTGAACAATGACGGACTACCAAAGTGTTTGTCCACTGTACACTTTCGTCAAAACAGAGGGGGCGAATCCGTTTATTATTTCATTAATCACAATTAACAAAGTTTTTATTGCAAACTAAGATTACTATATTCCTTTTCTCTAGGTCTTTGATTGCCATCAAATCCACCTCGAGCTTTTTTCACCATTTATCATACTTATTCAATGTAATCGAGCAACGTATTTCCAGCACCAGTGATATTGTTTTATATGGGACATATATGTCGTCTTGGCAATTGACAATTTATTTTCCTCTGACTACGTGCTTGTTAAACAATATTTCCAAAAATATTATTATATTGACATGTATGTGCTGCATCAATTGATACCAGCAACCGAACGATCAAAGAAATATTGAGCTTTATGATTTCCAGTTATAGATTGGATTTACAATCAACTTTGGTATTTTCAAGTCGGTCATATGTATTAATTCCTTCTTATACTTGAGACTCTCTGCGGTGCTTAATTTCAGCCAATAAGACAAAAAATACTTAAGGTAGGGAAATAATATGATAATAGGTGCTACCTAATTTACGGGCAAAAGCTTATTTGATGTTTGTTAAAGATAACACGGGTTATATATGTCTGCACATTATCATGCAACAAAACATTCAGTTTCTTTACAAAACAATATGTAATTTAGCAAAGCAATAAAATATAATTTGTTTTAATCTTATACAAGTTTATGAAGCTATGCTTTATGTATAGTTACTCCTTGTACTGTTTTCAAACTCTTAAACATGTATTTCATTTTTTGTTTACTTTTAAAAACAATGTTAGAATTTAAAAAAAATCTCGCGAAACTGTGTTTTATTGATGTTTTCCATATGCAGGGATGCCATTTATGTTTTAGAGTGCGATTATTTCTAAAACGATTTTATTTAACTTAAGCATAAAAAAGAAAGGTGCCGTACTTCATTATTTTGGTCCCATGTCTAAATCATCGACATCGTAAATGTATCCCCTGCATAGTAAATGAAAAACTTTTTGTACTTAATTAATGTTAATAAACATATAAATGCAACAACGCTTGCGGGAGTGTTCACATCTATCTTGAAAGAAGTGCATAGACCTCATTCACTGCGCAAAATTACACAGACCAGAAATATCACCTTTGGCTTTGGATATAATACTCTTTGCATATCTTCCGCACTGTTAGAGCTTATGTCATGAAATGTGGTAAACTTATTGTATTTTTCTGAATCCTCAGGAATTAACAGTCGGTAAAAACTATCGCTTATGTCATACACAAATTGAACATTACTAGGTGGGTGTTAAGGAGAAAATACTAGTAGCAAAAGATTTATGATGAAGACCCACATCATAAGCTGAACGCTAAATATATGAGTGTACCTGTCACTTTATGTGTGAGACAAAAAATAAACAACATACTTATTATTACGAATTTACTGTTATCAACAAGAATTGTTTTACCAGTAAATAATTTACCAAACCATATTTAAATAAAATATAATCAAATATTTTTCACCTGAATTTAATTACATTATTTCGTTTATTTTCATTTCATTTAATTCATTTTCATGTTTTGAAAGTAAAGATATTCAGTCATTATGGAATGTGGCATTAAACATATAGACAGCAGCTGCGTATTGCATGTGAATGAGGCGGTTTCCACATGAATATGATTATAAAATAACAACCCGATTATTAAACTGCATGTACATCCCAATTGATTAAAGTCAAGTTTTTGTATGTTCAAGCTCATAAACAAAATAACACATTCAGTATGTTCATTTATACCCTTATCTTCTCGCCCTTGTTTCTGTGCACTCAACACATGTAGTATTAGACACACTGTTATGAGTTTGCATATATTCGGATAAGTTCCTACCACGCATTTGTTAGTTAAAAAACATGCTCAGTCATTACACTAAATGTCAATGAGTTGACTTCATCAAAGATGTAGAACAAAAAAAAAATACTCCACTCATCCAGTACGCCTTCTATGAAGAAATAATAACAAGCAGTCATCAAATAAAATGAATACCGTCTCCTACACTTTCGCTTCTTATATGGCCTTCAAAAAATTAACCAGAGACAGTTGACAAGACTAAACTGCTTTTCGCTTATTTGCAATTTTTTCAAAGTGTCAGCATAATGTGAAAAATAATAATGGTAATACACAACATGGTCTCAGGTGTGTCAAATGAATTTTTAGGCAAGGATTATTAATTATAGGTATAAGTTCAAGTGTACAACACACTCTTTTGTAATAAAAATATTGCAAAGTGTGCTACTGGCACTGCATTATGCAAATTTATATTTAAGCAAAAATTAACATTCATTTATATAATAAACAAGAAATCTGATACTTAAAAACAACTTAGTAGATATTGTTTAATGTACAATGTATTACTCAAAGTCATCATCACACAATGAGACAACACAATGGTCTCTAAACAGAGTGTGCTTTTTAATTGTGGCATACATTTTTTGAATTAATACTAGTAATAGAAATACAGAAAAAAAAACGTCTAGAACTGCTTAGAGACATACAGAGTTTCTTCATAATAATTGCAGTTTCTTTACAGTCCACTAACGTTGAACATTACAGAGTCACAATTGCTAATGTTTCAGTCCCGGTCAAGTTTTATAGGTCCAGAATTGCTTCATTGTTGAGTACAAAGCACGCAGTCAGTTTTGCTCAGCAGAATGCTGCATGGAATGTGTGAAGTCCAGCATTTCACAGAGCAGCTTCTAAAAGAAAATCAAAGAGAATCCATAAAATGTGCATATGAATTAGTCTATTTCCAATGTGTATGTAAGCACAGTTTGATTTTTTACAGTTTGAAACAGTTTGGTACGAAAATGATCGAGTATGAGTCGGAGATGCAACATTGTTTACAATCACAACGTTACTAAATACATCACAAAAGAAAGGGTCTTTAGAATAATCACGTAAAATACACTCAAGAAATAACTCCAAAACTTAATAAAACGATAACTTTTATGTTCCATTAGTTTGACTGAATAATAATGACCATAAATTTAAAATCGGCGAAATTTTGTATTTGCCGAAAACAGTTTCCATGTTATCAAAGGTAATCTTTAGCAATATAATTATAGATTGGTGTTTTATGTAACCGAACGCAATATTTTAATTGAATAATTACTTACCAATCGAGTGCATTCCATTAATTTATTAAATTTCAACAATGTAAACATCCACCAGAGTATGTCAGTTTCAATTTTCACTTCTTAATGACGTATTGACGAAAGCAGTGACGTCACACAGACATGTATAGTTGTCGACGAAAGAAACGCGGCCGTTCATGTTGTGAACAAATTAAACTTTTTAACAATTGTTAATTTATGTAAAGGGATAATATTAACTATAGAATATTGGGTTCATTGAAGAAGTTAATTCGAAACTAATCTTATTCGATATTGTAAGCCGGAAGTACGCAAATAATTTAGACGGGTTATCTTTTTTAAGATTATGTTAACAACATCTAGAGCAATTTTCAATTTGAAATGCATTATGGGAAACAGGAAGTGTCACACAGGGAGTCAAACAGACGTTTTTTGATCGTAGAAAATCATATAATGCAAGGAGAAAGAGTACCATTACCTACAAAAAAAAACATTTCTTGTCGTATTTTTTATTGAGGTATGCAAATACATGCGATATGGCGTTTGTCGAGGTGTCTGTGTAGCTACATCGGTCAAGTAAACTGCCCAATGCATCGCGAAAACAGACGACGCGGCATGAATTATTTGACTTCAATACCCTATCAGATAAGTAAATTTGTATTTCAGAAAAGTGATACAAATAAGCGGTCAACGCCCTTCGGGCTTTTGCCCGTATAAATGCTGCCAAACTTGCATTTAATAACTTTGATTACCAGATAATATGTAATATGATGAGTGTCACGACTGATTTGCATTAAGACCATTGCTTTTTAGCCTAAAATCATTGTACATTGAATAATGTTCAGTTGTGCAGTATGCCTCCGAAAACGCATACCGAATACACAAAATCTACATTATACGACACTTTAGAAGTAGAATTATCGGCGCCTTGTAATGCTTTCAAAAATATTTATTTCTATTTGACATAAGTGATCCGATAAAATCATGTACCTGCATAATCACATGCTATTATTTGTTCAACGCCGTAAACCTGTGTGCAAATTGACATCTCGCCTGGACGATAATCGCTCCGCCCACATGGTTACGTGACAGCGATTAGAAAATCTAGACAAGCTAACACCAAAGTGCTCTCTGTGTCTATAGATTGCCTATAGATTAAGCGATATTCCGGATAAATTTTATGGGCTTTTGTTACTCCCTATATCACTGGGTAAACGGGGTTTGTTTCACATATTTATCATGCAAATGCAAAAACTATAAGATTCTAAAGAACATTAGCTTTGTATAACGGGTATTTCGGTACTTTAAATACGCTCCCAAACACTTGCGCGCTTGCCGAAATCTAACCGGTTACTACGTTTAATGGTGGTGTTAGTAATAAATTAACACCTATACACTGGTATTTACCCATGTTTTTTTAACGAAAATACTAACGAAACATTGTGTCCACATATATTTGGCACGAATAGCGCTTTATAACTGGAGTTTTGCTTAAGTTGTACACGATTTCTGACGACGAGCGGTTACCGAAATCCCCCATGTTGTAACGTTTACAAGTGATATTATAATATTAAACATTGATTATGGCACCTTTAACAAACATAATCATAAAACGTGCAGAACAACAAAACGGTTGCATCGATACCTTTTTATTTAAATAGTAACATAAAATAGTGTTCCATTATTTCTAACATGAAAATCGATTTATAACGATGATTTCGTTATGCAAATACAAATATTCCCTATTTGTTTACATATACACGTGATCTCATACTTAATATTGCTTATATGACATTTTCAGTTTCTGAAATAAATTAATTGTCTATAAAGGAGTTCGGTTATTTTGGAAAGTCTACACATTGAAGCTTCCATACGCACTTGTAACGACTACATTTCCGCGTTGGAAATTATATAAATTAAATTCCTCTAATTTATTTATCTGGATACCGACGGTCCGAGTTAAATTAACCTTATTTACACCGTTTCATAAATTTCATGTCCTTTTTATTCCAACAAAATAAACGCAACTCGTTAAATAAATGAGAACTAGGTATTCGGCTTGTCTAGAAAATGGCGGACAGGGCAGGGCGTTAGCAACCGGCGCGCACGTTTATCGTTCGCTGATTGGTTGATCGATATTTAGGTAAAAATTTGATACACAGTTGGCGAGATGTCAATTGCTATGGCTTGTCTACGGTAAGATTTTCCTTCGTATGGAGTTCTGAAAGCGCCGCTATAGCTGCTGCTGTTGCTACTGTTGTTGCGGATAGTATTGCTTATACTGAATATGATTCTGAACGTGCTGCTATTATCAATGAACAATAACATTGCCAATAAACGCCAAGCAAACAAGTGCTTTTTGAGAGAACATGCATTTTTAATGGATTGTGTATGGTGAGAATTAGTCATTTACATTTGTACATTACAAATACCATAAGGATGACGCGTCCCTAATCGGGGTCGTTTTATTTATGAAGTCACTATTATAAAATACCATCAATGTGCGCCTTATTGTGATTTGACAGCAGGTACGCAGTACAAAACACAACTAGGTTTTACGTTCATACGGTTAAACAAATACATTTATGTAACGTTCTGGAATACACTATTCATTTATATTGTTTATCTCTCTAATACTGTGTTTAAAGGCGAATGCAGTTATAAACAAACATATTCTGTTAATTTGTATTAACCAATGCATTACGCTCTTCTTAATGCATCATTATAGTTAAGACGACACATATACATGCATTGCTAACGCATGCACATGCATTTGTTTAAATTGCATATTAACTGCTCCCGTTAATAAAGTTTAAACATGTTTGTGGTGTTAAAATATGAGCAACCACAAATTCGATGTTACGCGTTACTGAACGATTGTCATTTATAAATTGCACCAACATTCAGTTTAGATGTATGCGAGCCTGTCACATTTATTATGTTCCCTGCATACGTAAACTCTATACGACATTTCATTTCTACCAATTAGACAAATAACTTAAGCACAGGAAATATAAGTGCTGCCAAACTTACGTTTAAAAACTTTGTTTAATAGGCAGTATTAATAAGAGGAGGGTTATTACTGGTTTGATTGAAGACAATTTTTATTTATTCCTAATTAATGTTTCATATTGAATGTGTGCCTTTTGTTCAGAATGTTGTCTTTTACGCATACTGCATATCGAATTCAACACAAGCTGACGCTTTAGTCATAGCTTTGATTAATTTTTAGGCATGTACTTAAAGGACATACAACGAATCAGAAAATATGCATTACTTTTGTAAGGTTCCTCTTTTGCCTACCACATATGTGCAAAACGAGTGTTGTAATACAAATATCGTCAACTTTGTTTGCAGATTCCCGGCCGGATGCTAGTTACATTATAAATCTTGGAGCAACTTATAGCCATGACTTTTAAGACATTTATTTTGATTATCGAAATAATTCCAAACTCGGCGTTGCAGAATACGATATACAAAATCTAAGAAACGAACGAAAAAGAGAAGTGTATTACAGGCACGAAGGCTTGGCGGTTTTGAATAATATGTTGCCTGGATCATCGTCATTGGAAACGAAAGAATCAGGCGAAGGTGTAAAATCGCCATTCAACTCGATGCATTTTAAGAGTGATAATAATTTGTTTACTTTTATTAATACTTTTAACAACGCTAAATTACCTTAGTTTATGTTTGAATACTTCACTGAAGCGCATATATTCGTGAATAGCAGAATGAATGGCACATTCAACAAGTCGTTGACACAGTTAAGTAAGGAAACCACGCAACTCAGAGATGATCTGCTCAGAGAAGTAAAACGCTTGGATGACTTCAAGGAAAAAGAACCGGATTTTAAAAATGCCAGCATGCAAGCAAAGTCATTTATATAACGTATGGGTGCATTAATGGACAATTTTACCTCTCAGGTAACACAAATTGCTTCTAGAATAAAGTCCGTAATAAATACGTTTCAAGGGGTTTGCAATGCAAGAAACACGAGACATGACCTGAATCATAAGTCTACATCTTGTGATGACGTTTACAAACGTGGTGTGCATACAATATATCCATACTTCAAACAATCCAGTCTAGAAGTATATTGTGAGATCAATCAAGGCAAGGCTTGGTTAGTTATTAAACGTCGGAAGTACAGAACGGTCGACTTTGATCGCTCCTGGGAGGAATACAAGACAGGCTTTGGAAATCGTACTGGCAATTTCTAGCTTGGGAACGAGTATATATATCGTCTAACTAATTTCAAGTCTCGCTAACTGCACATAGACATGGAGACTTTTGAAGACAAGAAGACTTATGCAGTGTATTCGGAGTTCGGTCTGTCCTCAGAAGCAGGAAAGTACAAGCTTAGTGCTAAAGGGTACAGTGGGGATGCTGGAGATCAGTTAATTAAACATAATGACCAGATGTTTGCAGCTGACGATGCAGACAATAACAGCCATAGTACGTATTGTTGTGCATGTAGTCATCGTGGTGGCTGGTGGTTTATTGATTGCTATTATGCTAATCTGAACGGAAAATATTATTACAAACATGACACTTTTCCTTCTAACCCGGTAGGAATATACTGGAGCGGATTGGCTACGTCGTTCAGATATGTGGCCATGAAATTACACTAAACGGATATTATAATGTTAAGGTCGTTTGTATGATAAGTTATTATATCATTGATGTCATTGATATTAAAGTCGTGAGTAGAAAAACGAATGGATCTCACACCGCAAATATTACAGTCCAAACTTATGTTATAAGAATAATTAACATGAATGAACCTGTCAGTTTAAAAAACGAAAGCATTTGAAAAAATATATGTGATGAGAGTGAACTTTTATGCATATTTAATTGCATTTTATGAACTTTCAAAACATACACATTTTGCCAAAAAAATATAACCTAATTAAAATTAGTTTTTTTAAACCTATTTATTTAAGCTCGATTGCATAGAAAGCCTCAGGCTTATTTGAAACGCTCTCGAGTCCGTTTTCTTAGTGTCTATGTGGGAGATCTAAAGAACGCTCCCACAGAATGGATCGAGCCCGTGATTTCCCGATCGCTAGGCGGACACCATATTCACAACGCCACGGCGACCTTGTCTAAGATGTTGGTCCTGCAATCGATTGCAATACAATTTCAAGACTTTGAATAGCAAACAAATGTATAGTGTATGTCGTATTACAAGATTTTAAATATGATTCATTATAGAATACGCTCTCCCAGGTATACGCACTTTCCAAGGGATATAATTTACGATACGAATGGAGAGTGTTTTTCGAAGTAGTTACTCCCCTCATATAATTTTTGTATTGCCGCCCTTCAGGACTTTGATGATTCTGAAAGTCATGGTCATTAACATATACAATGCAATCGTTTGATGATAATAGTGTTTGGCGGAGAGAAATATTTGTTTTTCACGCATAAATACCACTTATTAAAGTGAAGTAAACTGAAATATACCATATACTAGTACTTTATAACTCATCCTCGCCAAAGTTGTAATAGTGTTTGACTACTGTCACATTCATTTCATTCTGTTTATGTCGTGTATTATCTTGAAGGTTCAGTTTTCGTACCAATACCGATTGAAAAAACAAATGCCATTTTGTTTAAAAATGTTATTTTCAACTTCTGTACATATATCTTAAATGTACAAATTACAACGAGGACAACTTAGTACAATTCAAGACATTCACACGATGTCGCAAGTTTGAACAGCAAAACAATAGTAATAGAGAATTCGCAAACAAATTAAGTAAAACATAACGTAACCCCCTCCCACACAGTTTTGACATGTTCTTATAATAAGTGTTACTGTACACGTTTTGTGGTCAACTCTTATCAAAGTAATAAGTTGTTATATATGTCCGTAAAAGAACTGTCATAAATATCGTTATGGTACCGATTCTGTCAATAACACTCTTTCTGGCAATCCTTATATAACACTCACATAAAGCAGTATAAAGACAACAATTTAACGTATATTCTTTATATGGCCTGAAGGTTTTACCGTAAGCCGTTCAACGGGTAGCTTTTGTAGCACTCATATATGAGACGGTATACTAAGACTAGTAGATTATTTAAAATGCGACGAGTAAAGGGAAACAACAACGTGTTTTTAATCATTTTGTTATGTTTAGAGCAAACGTCAAACAAGTAGTAAACCACTAAACACGTACGTTTCAACTGATTCAAGCTTATGATTTACAGACCGTATGGTAATCTTATTAAAAACAAGATGTTTTTGTGAAACACTATGTCCCCTATATTTGACCTTTGACCTTGAAGAATGACCTTGACCTTTCACCACTCAACATGTGCAGTTCCATGAGATACACATGCATGCCAAATATTAAGTTGCTATCTTCAATATTGCAAAAGTTTTGCATTGGCCAAGTTAAGTTTGAAGATAACCAACGGACCAACAAACCAACAAAAAAACCAACAAACAGACAGGGCAAAACAAAATGTCCCCCAGTACAGACTGGGGGACATAAAAATCGCGTACAAGTAACGGGAGTAATTTCATGATTTCGAATCCCGAATGACCACAACGCATGTAGTAGAAACACAATCCAGTACGGGTATTTAATTACTGCTGGTGTGTTTTGTGTCGATAATAAGATTTTATAGGAAAACGGAGTCATAAAAAACACTTTACAACAACATCCCTAACAAAACAACAGCAACAAAAACATTATATAAAATTTGTGTCTGTAATGTGGAATGATTGTAATATGTTGTTTTTTTTCGTTAAATCTATTTATATTTTGTACTGAAATTTTGAAATATTGATTTTGCAGCAGTAATACTGGTCACCGTTTTTTACGATTGTTTAACATTAATTATTACGCATCAAAAAATGACTAACGCTCCAGGAGTGAAATAACGTAATGCTCAATTTTGTTTAATACATGGGTGTTATTTCACTAGTTATATTGTTATGCAAGTTAGCCGAATCACTTAAAAGATATTCATACGCGTTGTCAAAATAATCAAAATAAACATGGCCTCATTTGACATATCTGTCAACGACAAGGTGCAGATTGATGGCCAAGGATATTGAATCGTAACATAAATTGTTTTCCGCGGATTCGCCACACTCTACATGGTTTAAATTATTGACAGTGACTTTGAGGTAAAGCTAGAACGGGAACGATTGACCGTTTTGCCGAACGCTGGGAAGAACGCTGACACGAACGCTGACACGGATCGGATGCCGAGACAAGGGCCCAACAGGTGTTATATCGTTTCTGACTTAGATGTTGAGAATTTTAATCATCAACAAATCAACAAAAACACTTTATCGAAAACTGTAAATGACCTAAAGATATTGAAAGCCTTTTTTGCGGAACCCGAAATAAATGAATTCCGCGAAATTCACGAAATCCCCGAAGGAGAATTATCATTATTACTTTGCGAATTTTTTATTCAGTGAACAAAACAACAGAATGGCGACGATTATGAGCCGTCTGTAATAAGAGGAATGGTGTCCAGCTTTGATCGCCAGTTACGGAGAAAGGGTTATGGCCAGACAATATCGCAGGGTCCTGCTTTTAAGAAGGTCATTGAAACAGCGTCAACTGAAAAGGAGCGGTAAAGGCAATCTCCCTAAAAAGAGTGATCAACTGTGTGATGACGACATAAATAAATGATGGACTTCGAAACAGCTCGGTGTATCTATCCCTGATACAATTCTTCAGACTTTATGGTTGTATAACTTCATACATTTTGGTTTGCGAAGCTGTCAAGAACATCGTGATATGTGTTGGGGTGACATTTCCCTGTTTACTCACGAACATGGCCGTGAATATTTGCAGTTTACCGAAAGACAAACCAAGACGCGTTCTGGTGAGAACCCTAGGGATGTGAGATTTGTAAAGCCGAAAATGTGGGCTAATACACAAAACCCTGATCGATGCCCCATTAGTGTTTACAAGACTTATGCCGACAAAAGACCATATAGTTATTGTAATGCTGATCATCCTTTTTACATTGCAACAACAACTATTCACCTACCTTCACTCCAGGGAAAATGGTTCAAACGAAATCCAGTCCTATATAATTATATATAGCTAAAGTATTCAGTTTCTTGATCTTTAGTTAACTGCATGTTTGCAGATTGTACGCGTCGGCTTTACCGCAATTGCTTGTTTCGGAAAATTTAATATGATTCACCTTTAAACAACATATAAAAACAAACACCGGCCATATCAATTAGTTCAATGTCACCATTTAAGAGTTGAACTTATATCAGAATTTCCCTTTAATTCTTTGTAAGAAAAACATGCGTTCGTACTTCAAAAAGCAATGCTGTCCGATTCATACATTCAAATTCATCTGAATACATGAAAAACATAAGTAAAACAAGGCAATATATAATTATTTGTGTATCATTAGATTGTTTAACCTCTTGTTGAGTTTATCTTCGTAATCTCGCTCAATACGAATGTATCGTTGTTGGTCGTTCTGTGGCTTGCCATGTTGACTCGTTGTCGTAGGCGCTATTTCTTTTTGCCAAAATTACAGATATACTCTTACTTCTAAATATTTATTCAGAAAAAGGGTTTTTTAAGTTCTTAATTGCACTCTGATCTTGTTCCGCTTATCAAGTCATATTAAACATGACGTTAAAGTGTATTTATATTTTTAAGAAACGCTGTATGCACTAAAATATGTAGACATACATGTATACTAGTACAAATATGTTTAACATCAAAGTATAGCTAAATTGTAGCAAATGTATTACTGAGAAAAGAAAACAAAATTAGCAATTACTATATATATATATATATATATATATATATATATATATATATATATATATATATATATATATATATATATATATATATATATACAACTGTTGAATGTGACATGTTATAAACACAAGTAGAATATGTTGAATAATGTATGTTGCGTATTAAGATCATTGCAGAACAACGCAAAGATCAAGTAAAACAGGACTATTGCCAAGAAATAAATGTCCCCTACAGGCTCCACCATTGTCAGATTTTTTTGTTGCCATAGTAACCAGAATTTTTGACGTAGGAACACATTGAAATGACGTGCAAAATGTCCATATTGCTATCTATCCATGTTTCAAGTTTCATGAAAAATTATGAAGAACTTTCAAATTATCGCAAGATCGAGAAAAGTGTGACAGACAGACTCATAGACAGAAAGACAGACTCACAGACGCACAGAGCGGAAACCATACGTCCCCTCCGGTGAAACCGGTAGGGGACAATAACTTTTGGCTGTTGCAGGCGGTATTGCGTAGATATGCGAATTGATATGCTATGATCATTTAGTCATTCAAAGGAGTGCCGTTAATTTGAAAAAAATCAGAAGTTTTATATTTTCATATATATATATTTTCTATCCCTGTCTGTGTACTTTTCAAGTTATTTAACGTTATAAAAGTAGCCACTCCGCGGATACTGGGTGTGTGGTAC
Source organism: Dreissena polymorpha (assembly GCF_020536995.1). Classification (NCBI taxonomy): domain Eukaryota; kingdom Metazoa; phylum Mollusca; class Bivalvia; order Myida; family Dreissenidae; genus Dreissena; species Dreissena polymorpha. Next base: position 55,534,806 of record NC_068364.1, on the reverse strand, counting down.
ATGCTGCTTATTGACGTTTGTTAGTTATTAGTTTAACAGCATGAAATGTCACATTTGTTTTTGTATAACTTGTTTGTTTTTGTGTTTGTTCATTGTAGTTGACAGCTAGCTGCATATTTGTCAATTCTATCATAGCTATTCTATTTTTTTGCTGATTGAATGACACACGAAAACTCGAAATTATTTACAATATTCATTTGGAAGGCTTTTTAAAATACCGTTCTTATGGATGTATTAAATATGACATCTGGAACGAAGGAGTTAACGTCCTTCAATGTTACGGACGTGTCGAACACCGCATTTACGGATGCCGTCAAAGTTATTCGCACAATTATTTTTCATTTGATAGTTTTTGTGGGACTATGCGGTAACACTATTTCGCTAATAGTGTTTTCCACAAGACGAATGCGCCGTGCCTTTTCCTCCGTCTTTCTAACCGCCTTGACCTTAGTGGATAACGTATTTCTACTAAGCCTACTAATTTAATGGCTGGATTACGAAGTTCACGATATAATATCTTCGAACGTCTCGTGTCAGTTCCTCATCTACGTAACCTACGTCACAAGTTTTCTAAGCGTTTGGTGTATTGTCGGCTTCTCATGCCAGCGTTACATTGCCATGTGTTACCTTCTGAAACATAAGGTGTACTGCACTGTGTTTCGTGAGAAACTCATAATCTGCACGTTTGCGGCCGGTGCCTGTGTTTTTTACACTTTTAGTTTCTGGACATCAGCGAAAAGACAAGGCGAGAGTGTGACGGCGGACGTTGAATGTGCCTTAAAACGGTAAAATATGGGTTTACTTACAGTCGCAACTTGGATGGATACGCTCTTTACAATGGTTATCCCATTCATCGTCATTGCTTTTGTCAATACGCTAGTTTTGTGTAAGAAAGCGCACTTTCCGATTCAAAAGATGTTTTCAAAGAGGTTTTTACCGCAGAGAGATTTTGAAACAAACTTGTCTGATCCGAATACGTGCAACACCGAGTCTCTTTCGTCATCAGTAGAAGCACATCTGAACCATGATATCCGACGAAAATGTCGCCAAAGATATCGCAAAGTTTTGTTAATAAAGCGCTCACGTTTGTTTTTAACTTGCATGTGTAGTTGTGCTAAATTGTGTGTTGTTAATGATGAACACATTTAAAATCTGTAGTTGATGTTTAAACAAATATTTGATTTTCTGTATCTGTTTGCAATTTTACGCAAACGATTGTAAACATTTTGTTTTACCAACAAAATCAAAATCAGTTTGGGTCATGTTTATATATATATATATATATATATATATATATATATATATATATAGGATCTGGCACGAGTTGTCATATCATATCATATTTTATTAAACGAGTTCAGGAATTTTGTTAGTAAGCAAGCCTTTGGCGAGCTTACTATCGAATTTCCTGGACGAGTTTAATAAAATATGGTATGATATGACAACGAGTGTCAGATCTTTTTATCACATGCTTTTAAAATGAGCAAATTAAATATTTATTAACGCAAACATAATGATAAAATCCCGAATGTTGTTTACATTTCGTGACGTCATTTGACGTTGCAACGTCATTTCAGCAAAATAACAAAATGCTATTGGTCAATAAACGAAAACTAAACCAATGAAAACTCTTAAAAATGTTGTATTACACATGTGTAATAAAAAAAATTAAATGGTTGTATGACATGGGAAACAGGGTATAGCTTGTGATAAATATATATATATATAATTTAATTGCTTTAGTACGAAAATGATTTCGAATGTCAAAATTATACGACGTGTGATTAGGGTATATACGTTAAATTAATTTTCACAGGTTAAGACAAAATAACGTACGAATTCAAAAATGGTTGTCATCACTATAATAACTTTATGCAATCATGCGAGCATAAACATCCGCGGCACACCGCGCAAGCCTACGGATATGTTTGGTAGTGATAATTAAAAACTCCATGAATGCGAAGGGGATCTCGTTTTCAAAATCGCATACAATTCAGTGAATGTCAATGCGCTAGTAAATCATGCGAGACACTAATCGAACATAACTCGTATTTTAACATTTAATGTCTCCAGTATAATAAAATAAAAATATCAACGTTACTGTTTTACTCTTTTCCTGTTAAAAATGAAACAATTTTAAAAGACTTTTGCAACATAATCAAAATGGCTTTTAAAATGCTATTGAGTTGATGAATGTCTTAAGGGCCAGAACATGGTTGTTTTTATTAAAATATCCGATACTATTACATTTTTAATAGTACTTTAAAAATACTGATGCATGTAATTTATATGATGAATCCATATAATGAAAATCAAAAGCTACTTATGCTTTGCTTACTATACTATACATAAGATTAAAGGTCTTGCATCAACAAAATTCCATACTTTAAGACTGTTTTAAATCAATAAAGCCCCGGTACGAAATGCATTATAGTAATAACTTAAACTACTTAAAAATTTAAGTTCAACGTTTTATTTAATTGTAAAATCGTTTTGTTTCTATTTTATAGTTAAATAGTTTGATCACCAATGCTATATATAGTGTGGATCTTTTTTTAATCAATTAGAATTTCTCTGACATGATTGCATAGAACTGCAATACTATAACTAATTAAAATAATCTTGTTAAATACATATCATAATTATATTGATCTTGTAACTTGATGTTTGTTTTGTTTGTGTTGTTTATGCATTTCCCATTTTCAACACTATTTAAGCAATATTATGACATATACTTATGCACGTACCTGACACTACCCGTCTTAAATCAGAAGTTTTGGGTAATCGTCTTAGAAATAATTTCATTACCATTCTTAACACAATACATGCGGCCATGCATGGGATCAAACCACACGTAATCTCGATAACGTTCACGATGTTTTCCATGTTTCGTGATAAAAAAAACATAGGAGCCACAATAAATAAGTATTGGGGCATACCTAACCTGTCACAGAAAGAAGAAGTGAGAAGTGTGTATGAAACATATAAGCCCATACTGGCGTTTAAAAGGCCTAATAAGATACAAAACTACATAACATGTGCTCAATTTACGAACAGTTGGAACAGTTCAGGTGCGTCAAGTGCCTGCGGAAGAGCACGTTGCTCCCATTGTAAATCCATAGACGTTGAAGGTAAATTTAAAAGTACAGTTACAGGCAAGCGATTTAATTTATAGAAGAATATGAACTGTGCGTCTAAAGATGTAATATACCTCATTACATGTAAACAGTATCAGAAGCAGTACTTTGGACAAACCATGCAATCGGTGTCAAAAAGAAAGAACAGTCATCGATTTGACATAAGAAACTTTTCTGACCCTGAATTTTCAACATTGGTCGCAACACATTTTAATGAAGATCACCACAGCGCAAATGACTTTTCCTTTATGCCAATTGATGTTGTTAGTTACAACATAACTCGTCTGTGCAAGGAAACTTACTGGATATATAGACTTAAAACATAACACCCTAATGGTATATTTAACAAAGTTCTTTTTAACATAAAAGGCTAGCTCTGCAATTTAATTGAAGGGATCTTTTCACGGTTTGGTAAATCGACAAAAATGATAAAAGTTGTTTTAGATTCGCAAATTTTCGGTTAAATTATGATATTTGTTAGGAAACAGTATTACTGAACATTTACCATGGTCTAATAAAGCCATTATATGCATCTTTTGACGATTTAAAAACCTGAAAATTATAAAGCGTTGCAACGCGAAACGATTAAATAATTTGGAGAGTTCTGTTGTTGTCGTTTAAATTTGTGAAACTACGAAGATTGCTTATATGATGTATAAAATACGCAGCTTAGGTATGCTTGGCAGGATAGCTCAGTTGGCTATTGCGTTTTTACTTCAAGTTTCCGGGGGTCACTGGTTCGAGCCCTGCTGCGGGCTACTTTTTTCCTTTTTTAAATGTTATCTTTGATTCTTTACTGGAGCTTTTAAAATTTAATGTTTACATTTATCAATATAAAGCATTTAATGACAAACTTTAAAACATGCTAAAATCTGTGAAAAGGCCCCTTTAAGCTTACTTTTGTTTTTTCCTATTAGTATTTTATATATAATTTTATAGGAAATTGTGTATTCTTGAATCCAAAAGATAAGCTTATTTAATTAACGTTCATTTTATTGACGTTAATTTTCCCGCAATTTAATGTACGTTATGTCGATGACGTAACATCCGCTTTCTGTTATTATTTGTATTATCATGATGAAGGCGTAAGCCGAAACGTTGATAAAAAGGAAAGAAAAATATCTGCTTTTGTTGGATTTATCATACTACATGTTTCGTGATTAAACAAATTAGCAGATACCTATCCTAGAACTTTGCATTATTTATGTTTTCCTGAGACCGTGGGCATTCATAAAGTAGTATGGAGAATATATTCGTGTTAATGCGATTACATACGATTTAAATGACAACGATGTATTCGCATATCTACCATAAACATATGAATATTAACCAATGAAATTAAAGAATATAAATAAACAATATTCATATAGTACCACCAATCAAGTACTGTTTACTGTTTTCTTTTTACATTTTCTGACACTAATGATTCTTCAATTTATTCTAATTTTTGATTCATAAATGTTTTTTATCTGAATTTGAAAGCGTCACAAGATCGATTTAAGATTATATTGAAGACTTATCAGTTTCGATCAAATCTAATACATGTCTTTTCTTGGCACGTTTGTGTTATTTAGAATAATACTAATATCTAAGAGAAAATAATACATTTATATGCGAGTTTAGCGATAATTATGAATAATGTATGTAAAGGAATTATCGCATTGAAGTTTTGTGCACACTTTATCATTAATTTGGGATAATTTCAGGTATAAGTACAGAGTTTCAAAGTTTATTGTATAATCCATGACATGCACAATATAATACATAAAATAACACAATTAACAAACAAGCATGGCCAATCTTATAGGTTTATAATAGACATTTTAAGTGTGTTATATTACAATTAAAACTATTTAATTTTTTACAAATACATGTTTAATTGATAGTATACATCATACAAACCAGATTGGCTCTGTTAATCTTTTGTTAAACACCTGCAATAAAATATTCTATCCCACTTTAACAGCGAGTTCGGTTGATTAAAGCCCCGTTGATTAAATTTCTGCTATAATCAAAGGCACGTAATGACGTCATTGTTTCGACAAAATGAATTCACAAATCAAGCGAACATATCCAGTTTTGTTTAAATATAAACGTTACTGAGCCTAGGCTCGTGCTTTTTGTTTTCTAAGCCTCGCAGGATAAACCTGATCTATAATCAACATTAACCTATTATTCTCTTTGAAGGTCATAAAACACTGGTGATTGTAAAACTGGGCACTAATGCTCATAGTGAAAAATGATGTAAAAGAGCTACTACCAGATAGGATCAGATCCTAATTGGACTGGTTAATAGTGGCCCTCTGTATTTTAATAAAACAGTTATTTCAGATTGTAAAATAATAGGTAACATCTCTATAATAAATAACTAATTTCAAACCTAACCTAAAAAACTATAGATGGGCGTTATAGAGAATTATCATCATTAATCTTATATAATAGATTCTGTACACAAAGACGCTCGATGATATCAACGTATGACTAGCATTTCTTACAATACACAAGTCCATTATATATCAAATATAATAAGTATACTATCGCTGCTATTTACATAAAACATGCAACACTACTACTTATTTACACATGTAAAAATGCCTTCTTTGTAAAATTAAAAAGCAGGTTTAGGCTAAGATTATTGTTAATACTTCATTTATAAAAAAGGATTTCAGCTTATCGCTATTCGACATGTTCATAAAATTTGGAGTAGAATCAACAGCTTTTTCAACAATATTATATCTGATATCATTATACATGCTACATTCTAATAATACATTGCATTCATTTTCAATTGTATTTTTATCTCTTCAAAATGGAAAGAAGCGTCTGTCGGCAGGCAGACCTTCATACCTGCCTGTCTCGAGGGGAATCAGAGCAACGCAACACCTAAATTTACACAGGGCCAATCTATGACTCTTATGGATTATTATTTTGCAATAATTCTCAAAACCAAAGCTCTGCTTAAATAAAAAGAAGCTTCTAAGTTTATTTCCACCTCTACCTGATACACCATTACTAGAGTTAATTCTATGTAGCCAATCTACTTTATATTCATTTAACATTAAATGGTCAATGTTCTTAACAATAACACCTTTGCATTTAGGTCTAGAATCATTGTAATGATGATGTCTAAGATTGCAATGAGATAGATGCTTCCGCACAAAGAAAAACCAATTGCTGCATCTTTTGGATTTAACTGCTAGCCCAGAGTGCTATGCGCTTGTTTAATCTAGAGGAATTGGTAGTGGAAAGATGGAAGCAGTAATTTTCCATTGGCGGAAAGGGACTGGAGTCCAACCCATTTCTCCAGAAACACCAAGATTTGGGGTGTTTTTACCCAATCCTAGATAAAGCCGCATACCGTCAATGTCGCGTTGAAATGGGATAAAAAACCGCATTGCCCTGTTATGCTAAGCTGTTCCACATGGAAGGGATTTATGCCCCCATATAGCCGCCCCGTAAGCAATGACTGGCCAAACAACTGAGTCGTAAAGCTTCTTGAAGACATCGTTTGGTACACCGCTTATTATTTTAACTTTGGCAATACGTAAACCTAACGCTCTACTAGCACTCTGAGCTACCATCTTAGCTGTAACATCAAGATCCAAAAACTCATTCAAAACTAAACCTTGATATGTATACTGATTTGCATATTATATCACTTGGTCACGACATGTGAACACAACATTATATATCGGCATAGATTTTGTACGAAAGTAAACAATATTGCTTTTTCCTACATTAATATCCATGCAACTTCTAATACGTTATTCATTTAATACATTTAAAGGTTTTGCTCATTATCGGCCAGAAGTACAATATCATCAGCAATAAAACACATACAATCTCATCATTATTTTAACATTAGTATCTAACGATTTCAAATACAATGCTTAATGATTTATAAATATATTTAACAGAATAGGGGATAAAATACACCCCTGTCTTAAACCACATTTTACTTCAAACCAATCCGTTCTATGCGCATTAACTCTAACACAGGAAAATATACATAATTATATATAGATATGATTGCCTGTAGCCTTTTTTTCCTGACACACCATTACTAAGTAATCTAATCCAAAGTGTTGTTCTATCTATTGAGTCATACGCCTTTCTAAAGTCAATACAGGCAGTAAATGTTGCTAATTTATGCTGTTTACGGGTTTCTTTAATACTTGTTAGAGACGATAATTGATCAACAGTACTACGCTTTTTCCTGAAGCCATTATGTTCATCTACTTAAATACTATTTCTTTCAATATAAGTGCTCAACCTATCATCAAGTATCCTACAGTAAACCTTGTAGATTGCAAACGCAATGGGCAATTCCTCGATATGACACTGGGTCTCGAGGATCCAGCTTAGGAGACTTTGGGATAGGATTGGTTATAGATTTACTCCAAACTGATGGTACAATTCCATTATCAAAACATAAATTGAACAACAAATGTAAACAATAACGGATGTATAATTAAAAAATACTTCAGAGGGTATCTCATCAACCCATAAGCTTTCCCACATTTAGCTTTGCTTATTGCTTTCTTAACTTCTACAATACTTTAATCTCGTTCATTACCGACATTAATATTATCGCTATCAACATCAGAAAGTCCTGTACATTTCTATTATTAAAAAGTGAGCTTAAATCATGCTTCCATTTATTCAACACCTCCGAAATTGATGAAGTGACTGTTCAATTGTCCAAAACAACTTGCTCTGGGATCAGCTTTTTCTTGGAGAATTATTTACGATAGAATACCAGAAGTAATTTTGATCAACTTCACAGTCCTCCAACATTTTATTATGTAAATAAAACCAATATGTACGCTTAGCATTCTGTACCTCACGGTCAAAGTGCTTGCGTAACTTAACATAATCAGCTTTAAAAATATGTTTAAGAGTACGAAGAGTACGACTTTACCATTTCTTTTTAGCAGTACATAATTTAGACCACAGATCTGTAAGTAAAACACTCCACCAAGGTTTGCCTTGTCTATGTTTCCTAAACTTGCTAGCTTTATTAGTTACAATAATTTTATGAGAAATACTATTATACATATTATTTCGAACAATATCACACCAATCTTGGTAAACATGTTCAATGTTATTGCTATTTACCTCGATACTTTCCAATCTATTTATTAAAATATTTATATCTTCCTTAACAGACTGATCATTAAAAAAATATTTGGTACATTCTCCAGATCCAAGTTAACATGACTAGAAACGCTATTAGCATCAAGGCTACCTTCGTACTCTAAGTTAATAACAATATTCCAAGACAGCAGCCAGTGGTCTGGTATGCCATCAGGAGTAATGTTTACAATACTATCAAATGCTATAATCAGATCTGATGTGAGGGTGATTGTAAAGTCTGTAAAAATACCAAGATGCTGATGGGAAGTAATACAATAATCCACAACAGATGCTCTATTTACAGAAACTGATGTATAATTATTCCCCCATTACTACGGCCGTTAAGCATACACATTTCGTATTTATTGAAAAATCTACACATAGCTCTCCATATTTGTTTGTGGCATAATCAACAATATTACGCTGTGGCATATCGTACACAGCTGAAATAAAATCATCCACTTCCCTGCATTGACTATTGAAATCCCCGCAAATATATATTGATCCCATATTTTGGTACTTATACATCCCAGTCAGCAATTGATCATAAACAGAATTTATATCAAAGGGACGAGATGAATTTTCAGGTGGTAAATAACAAACACGCGTTATTTATGTATACTCTGAATATTTATGTTGTAATTTAATCCATAAAATCCCCTCATGACTATCATCTAAAACAGATACATTATAACAATCTAATAAATCCTTTACGATTAAAAAGCCGACTCCACCACAGCCTTTTCTGGCATTTTTATGAACATTTTTTCTATTTAGTACATGGTATGCAAAAAGAACTGAGCCTTATTTAATTTAAATTGGCAGCAATAGAAGAGTATATTGGATATTTTATTACAAAAACAATCAACGCTAGGGTTTTATTTTGAAAATTGTGTATATATATATATATATATATATATATATATATATATATATATATATATATATATATATATATATAAATAAACTGTATGCCCACCAACTTGATTCGCAATTTTTCGTTTAACAAAGCAAATGGTTTCTTCTCGCATCATTTTTATTCATAATTACTTTTCAGTATATACCTTTTTTCGAATATTTGTACAGATTTAAATTAAGGGTGTCACGATACGCTCACCTTACGATACGTTACGTATTGCGGTACTGTATGTAGGATACAATACGTACCGCGACAAGTATCGTCAGATGGAAGCAACATACAACCATTTAAAACCATTTTTCAATTTTATTTAAAGACCTCTACATATGTGTCACACAATATACAAAATAACATATTATGTCATGAACTTGACAATTAGTTATTATTATTTATAAATCTAAAACTTTGATTTAATATGAACAAGAAGTTATGAATATGTTTAAAAAAAACGGACTTTTTTATGATTCTTTTACTTCGAGAAATTATTTAAGTTACAAATAAAACGTGTTTACCAACTAGTCAAACTGGCTTTGCTTGTGCCGTAAAAAAACTCCAAGCGCAATTCGGAGAACCAGTCAAATATTGCACATTGCTTCGTGACGTAGGCGACACAGCACATTTTTGAGTGGTTGAAGTTTAATTTTAATGGGTTCAAAGAATTTGCGAAATTCTCAGCGGAATCACAAAATAACAGCTCCTGCTTAGGAAATTCGTAGCGACTAAAGTCGTGATATAAAGCAAATATTTATACGAAATAGACGCCTACCACTTTCTTACTGATCACACAAAATGCTTTCGTACTTTTTATTAGAAGCTCGCTGGTGGTAATTTCAATTCAACTTCCGCTATTTTTTGGCGAATTACAGTTACTTCCATTGAAATGCGTCATGGAAAATGCCGTACCGTACCGTACGGATTCGGAGGCCTATCGTAAACCGTACCGAAAGGAGACTATTACGATATACCGTCCCACGGTGTACCGTTACACCCTTAATTTAAATGTGCTGTTCATTTATTTGTAAACAATAGAAACAGTCAACGTTATTTATCGAATATTCCAGGCAAAACCAATATTGACGTACATGCGTTGGGGATGATCCACGTCTTATTTGTATATGTGCTTGTTTATATCGCTCCTTGTTTTAATGCGTTATTTTCAAGTTGGTTATTTTATACTGTAAATCAATGACTGTGTACTATTGGTTTAATAAACAAAGAAATAAACACAACAGACCGCAAACAACAAAGGATTAAAGGTTGTTCACCTTAGACAGCTCTGGCAGGTAAGATTCTTGTTTTAGATTAGATGGGTCGCATGGCAAAACACGAAGTGCTTAATGTTTTGTTTGTACATATTATTTAGAAACAACTTATTATATTGTACATTTCAAATTCAATGTTACAATATTTAGCCGATTAACGAGTTCCGGTTATCTGACAAATCCAAATCCCTTTCACGAAATTTAGTTAACATAGTTACACATTACTATAACACGAGTTATGCATTACATATTATAACATTGATTGACTAAATTTGTAAAAGGTAAACTTACAAACAATTGTAAAAGAGTAGAAAATACATCCAGAATTAAAACACCACTTGTAATACAATAACAAATAATTATGTTACTCTATATTGTTTGTAAATAATGGTAACACTTTTAGCAGACAAAGTGTTGTGAGTAACTAGTCATTAGTTTAATATCTTCACTGTACATATTGCGCAGTATATATTTTGTGTCATGTTTGTTATGAATCTCATTATAGATTGTCACTGTCTTCGCTCGTCACAAAATATTTTCTGACAGTACGTGATAAACTGTAAAGTGTGTTTAATATGAACAATTCTTGTCAATAGATATAGTGTCTTTGTAATAAAATGTTTAATATCAATAGCTACTATTTAAGTCTCACTTTGTGGCAAGGTGTAATGTGTATTATATATTGTCTATGTATTATAGTTTACTCTTGATGTACAAGGATGTTACTTCAACATGTTTAACTTTAGTACCAAAATTAAGTACAACAGTTGACGATAAAGACTACAGGTAATTCATTTTATCACTGTAAGATTAATAGATAAATAACTCATAATAATACAAGAAGAAATATGTTTAATATCTTTAATGTGTAAGTTATCATGTTATTAACAAATTGACAGTGAATTATTGCCAAAAAAGTATCTTTCGTTTAATATCTTCGGACATATTTCTGCTAAGCTATTTATGAACTTGTTAGAAACAAATTAAATGTTTAGTGGGACTGGTCAATCAACTGTATTGTATAACCAAATGTCAATACAGAAGAAACATGTATGTAATGTTAACAAACTTATAAAGGTAGCACTAATTGCTTTGCAATATGTATTACAATGACCACATGTGGTTACAAATTCGACAAACTATACGTATGTTGTGGTGAAAATATAAAATGCCTAACAAAATAAAACTTTATTCACTAATTAGTTTTGTTTTGACTGTGACATCTAAGTTCGTTGTCCTCAAAATGTATGTCACGTTTCCATCATGTTTCACATACTTTGTGTAAGTTTAAATCTACTTTACCTCGAACGATAAAGGCTAAATATGTTTTTGATGCGACATCGGTAAATCGTCGACAATGTGAATATTTTCTATTCGGTTCTGTTCCCCATAAGTTACAAGCTATACATTCGATTCTGTTTCCCATAAGTTACAAGCTATACGTGTAAGGGAGGAGGCACAATCGGTCGGAACAGACGGGCGTCTGCCGAGGGCACTATTAAATAGGGCGGAACAGACGGGCGTCTGCCGAGGGCACTATTCAATCGGGCGGAACAAACGGGCGTCTGTCGAGGGCATCTATTAAATCGGGCGGAACAGACGGGCTGCTGCCGAGGGCACTATAAAATTGGGCGGAACAGACGGGCGTCTGCCGAGGGCACTATTAAATCGGGCGGAACAGACGGGCGTCCGCCGAGGGCACTATAAAATCGGGCGGAACAGACGGGCGTCTGCCAAGGGCACTATAAACGTACCGTTTGTTGGCAATGGCGATCAAGTCGTTTATCGTTGTTCTAGTCTTATCATTGTCACTGTATCTTTTGACACGATATAATATTGCGATCTTATTATGCCCTTTGAAGTCTCTCTATGTGCAAACTTTTGAATAAAAAAACTTAATTGGTTCCATATCACAATAGAGGAGCCGTATTTATAATGACCCCTCTTATTGCGTTTGCTTCAACTCATGTTTGTGGTGAAGGCATTAGCGAAGATCTTGTATGAACCCTTTAATATGAATGTTTTTTTCTGACAAAATTTAATCAGTTTTCAAAGTAGTTTGACTGAACCGGGACTCGGGATATGTGTTGAAGTTTTGAAGTTGTAACTGAATTGAGCTAGCGTCTTTGTACGACATTGTGTAGATTGTGCAGTCTGGATTTTTCTTTGCGTAATTAGTTTTGTAGATTTTGGTGATTGTACTGCAATTTGTGAAGAATTTTTTTATATTGATTTTCTTACCTTGGCATTGGGTAGCAAGTGTTGTTTGAGCAGATTTTTGAACTTGCATGACTTGACAATGTATAGTAAAGGTGGGTATATTTAGCACTATTTAAATAACGACAATTCAATAAAACCTTGTCGTCGAGAAATTTGGGCTGCTAAATATCCCAAGGCTTTTAAGACGTGAATAACATATTCAAATTGGGATCAAAATCATCGATTGACTACATAAAATACATGTACATTCAAAGCACTTCATTTACATTTCTTGTTTGCAGGCTTCGATATTTTATGCGTAAAACTTCCCACTGAAGTGCAGTGAATTTGTTTGCCAATGTTATTTATATTGTTATTGGTACCGTATGCAGAAAACGCTCCTAAATTCATTGAAAATGTGCATTTCATCGACTTTGCAAGCATTGAGATTTACACAAATACTTATCATGTTCTACTTTCCTCGATATTGAATGCGGTATCTTACAACGGATAACATAGTTAGGCCAACAATTGCTAAATGTAGGGATAATTTTGATGGATATAACTACCTGTTACATTCGAAAATGGTCTACGTTTAGTGTGAACGATTTGCAGATGAGCTGATTTAATTTTGTTATAATTCCTATCGACACAAAGTACTATTATAAGATCCCTTATGATAGTATTTTTTTAAAATAATTTCGGAACCGACAAAACCTTAAGAATAATAAGGGCATAAGAAGTTCGCCCCGACAGTCCGTAGAATAGTGGTTGGGTGGTTCATTTCAGCCAAAGTTAAGTTTCCGTTTAATAGCTTTTACTTTTTTTTTAAGATTTGAGTAAAACTTTTGATAATTAATTTATTGAGAAAATTGAATATGCCGCGTATAACTGACACGCATTTCTGTTGAAGGTCAAGTTCCCAATTCGATTTTTAGGCCATGTATTTCTCTTAACTTAATTAATCCTGTGATGATATGTTTAAAGCATCTGATCATTTGTTTCTCATGCACATGCACTACGTCGCTTGTAACAACCAACCAAACTGTACAGAATAAATAATATTCGCTTTGACTGTTTAATGTGCAATCCACGTGTAACGATCAACACTTGCTATGACCAAAATTTAAGCAATGTCTTTTCAATGCAAATTGATCGACAATCCTTTGCACAACTACAAAAGAGAATTGTTTCTGGTACATGACCAATCAGAGCGATTACCCGTGGTGAATAAACATATTTAATGATCACAAACACGTTTAACATATTTTTATATCGATTATATTTTTAAAAAGGTCTTCGTTAATAGATGTGTATGCAATGATGCGGACATTTTGATACTCACTACACGGATGTCTTCAGGTACATTCCGAAAATGTTCTGTTTCTATGCCGATTTATTTTAAACGAAAGGGAATTTATATAAAAATATATTGCGTACGGTTCATTATCGTCTGTTTTTTTAATATGGAAATACAAAAGACATACTTATTTTGGATATGAAAACAAAAAAATCTATTAACATATATTCTTTTCAGCTTGGTATTTTAGTGAAGTTCAAATGTAAGCTGTTGCTGGGTGTGTGTAAATGTGAGTTTGTGTCAAACACAATATATAACTCGCTGAGTAGATTTTGTTTCGTTTTTTTAACGGTGTGTAGGGGTTAATTAGTTTGCAATCTTGTTATCCAGAATCCTGTATCCAATCCGGTATATGTCGACGGTATGTGTGCTCAAGTCGTAAATAAGCTTTCAGCTGCTTTCGGTCTTATTGCAATAAAAGGTTTGTATGTTTACCACCATACCGCATAAACAGGTTTATAGAGCTACTTTAACATATGTACAAACGATCATTATGATATTTTCGCAGCAAGTTATTCCCCTTTTTCCACACTGTATTATAACAATAATGCAAACAAAAAGAAAACCTATTAAAACGTTAACTTATTATCGTAAGCATATTTTGAACGTCGTAGGCAATGTCATACAATTTATTTTATGATGTGAACCGATTCAGCATCATAATAATCGTGCAGCCAATATAGAGTTCACTGGCGAATGCCACTGCGATGCCACCATTCTGCAGCTGTGCATTAGAATTATGCCTTGTCGCGACTGAGCTCCCAGCAATTGCCGGGATGGCAGGACTTGTGGCAAATGAGTGCCCAGCAGATGTTTGCGTCACGCGACTTGTGGATGCAGTCAGAGTTGTTGCTGTTGTAGTTGTAGTTGTTGTAGTTGTTGTCGGAGGTGGTGTTGTGGTGCAGTCCGGTAGACCCTTCTCCCACGGCATTTTTGATATGAGAATGGGATTCCAGTTTCGATCAGAATCTACACGATTAATTCAGAATTAAATTAATAAGAACGTTATTAATTGATATCATGATTATTAATATTTAAAAATTTTAACAAATTGTAAAAACACACAGTTATGATTGATAAAGAAGCAATACAATAATATTTGTTACAAACACATTTCACGTTTTTAAATGGATCGTATGATATTGGGTTCTCTTACATGGACACACGTTACACATCCATGGACACCGGAACATCGTGTCTATATTTTTTCCACACGTTCCTATAAGGGATCCAGAACAATCCGGATCACTGTCGGTGTTATTAATGCAATTCACTGAAAATGAATTGAGGGTTAATATTTTAGTTGTTTCTATTACTGTCTCGGACATTGACCATTAACTCTTAAATTGATTAATCGTAAAATCACAAGACGCGAAATGGATTTTAAAACGTTTTTCTGTTTTCTTAAATAGTCATGCCAATTGAATATTGAATGTATTTTACTGCTCCTGTTAAAGATATAACCTAATGCCATGGTTAATATATCAACGTTGTTATATATAAGCACATATATTATAATAAATAATTAATGCGGACATATTTTCTTTAAAATGTACGTAAACAAACATAGGTTTTGCGAGTATATTTAAGAAAGAAACTCACAGAAGCAAACGCTGTCATTGTACGTTCCTGGACGTACGGTAGACACACAATCACACCTAAATGTAGTCATGTTCAACTTAGATCCGCTCAGGCATATAAGTCCACCGTAATCTGTGAAACATAGAAACGTATTCATGCTTGAACTGTATCGATCTATATTAGGGCTTAACGTTTATAAGATACGTTCAGTTATGAATGGTCTAATATATGTTTATTTATATGAGCCGTGCTCTTTGCATGCACGTAAAGTGTCGTCCCAGATTAGCTTGTTAAGTCTGCACTGGCTAATCAGGGATGACACTTTCCGCCTAAAGTGGATTTTGACTAAGAACTATCTTTAAACAGAAAAAATAACAAAAGCATGCAGTCTGAACGAGCTAATTCGGGACGACACTTCACATGAATTAAACTCATTTTTCACAGAGCACGGCCCCATATAATAACCATTAATAACAATGCGATATATAAGCACGTTTGGTAATCAATTTCATAACTAGTTGTACGAATCGGTAAAAACGATTTCAGTTAATGATTTGGATTTGGTTTCGTATTGATAATGTATTACTTAAAATAAAATACGATATTTAACATACCACATAGAGTTCCATTACATTTACCAGGGCAGTCGTCGCATGATTTATTTGATTTTTTGTACGGTTTGTTTATTCGTACAGGATCAAGCCTGTGAAAAAGAGAACAACATAAATTAAGAAAACCAACATCCACAGATGTAAAGTACTTGGCAATTTACACATATAGACTACAATAATGTTCAAAGTCAGTCATTTAGATTATGTGTTTCAGCACTTACATCATATGATGCCAACTTTAATGTCACATTCTTTTGTAAGAGAACAAAATTTATGTTGAATGTTTAGGGATTTATTTTGATATAAAGTAGAAGTTTGTCTTGTTATATAAGTATTTTTTAAGAAAAGTTAAGTGCTTTATCCCATGGTGTATATGTACGATAAAGATATGAATTTATGTGAATAGCACATAGTACATAATGTGCCTCCGTAGCTCAATGAATAAGGCGCTTGCGTTGCAATCCAGAGGTCCCGGGTTGATCCCGGGTCGGGGCACATGCATGCCAGTCATGTTTCAGCGGACTGCTGACTGACAAATAAAGGCTTAGCCAGGCATTGAGACGTTATTTTTATAATAAATCGCATTCATATCAATATTTTTGAATTGGTAAAAACATACTTGCAAAGAAAACAGACTTCGGCATATATAGTTAATAATCTTACATGGGGGCATACAGACAAATGTACAGGTAGAAGCCACTGCATTGAGCTGAACCACACCCGACAGAGGATGTCTCCGATGATACGATCTTTAACAAAAGCGATATATTTGTTCACCCAACTGTTGATATTTTATTTATCATTTAACATAATTCTATAAGTCTCGAATACGCGTAAGCAAAGCACACAAACGTCATAAATGATATTATGGAGATAATTAAATAGCGTCGCATAACAATTACGCGTTGCTTCCAAAATCCCTCGACTAGACCACAGAAGTACCCCTTTATATCTGATTATTTAACGTATTCGTTTATAAGATAGTTCAAACCATTTTATGGTGTGTCTTAATTAAATATGTCAATGATAATGCTAATATCACGCATACATCAACCATAATCCAGAAGTATAATAACAGAAAATTGTTGATGTAATTTAGTAGCAATTTAATATTTCGCGTTCAGCAGTGCTGTATAGGTTCCTTAAATTATATTTGACTTAATTTGGTAAAAATACGGTGCAAATGTTCAAATGTTCTTTTAACGGACATTGTAAGTTTGTTATTTGTATTTTATTGAGTGCATACCTGTGTGTAGTTTCCAACAAGTGACGGGTTATTTCCCGTTGAGCCATAAACAAAAGTGGTATTTTCAGACTCCCATTTGCGGATGACATCTGTCCAGGTCAGTGCTGTGTTACTGTAGAGGTGATTTTGACCAACAAGGAATCCACCTATGGTTTGCGCGACAGTTTGTTTCGTAATATTTAAGAATATTTGTTCAGTTAATTCAATTTTTTAAAATAATAATTATTCCGTGCATTGCTTTTAAATGTTAAACAACTGACATTATTTAATTGAGTATATTTGGTAGTGTTCTGCTCTGCATTCTTATGTGAATTTATTTGCACGTCTATTTTTGTGCAATATTTGCATATGTGTGATAGTGTATAATATATGTATTGCTTTTATATATACATGTACTTTATACGTAATATGTATGCGTAATGCATTAAAAGTAAACCATTCTATAACTAATCTTGTCCGTAATAGGTTATACCAATGTGTTTTTAAACGGACGATACAATTATTGCGCCGTATTTGATATTTACGTTTCACTATATAGTTAATTAGAATTGACGAGTGTGAGTTGAGATAGGTCTCTGGAAATTTCTAACATGAATGTTGCTACTCATCATATTATTCATCCTTCATATATTGAAGTCTTAACAAATAGTTGATTACCTGGCATTGCCCTTTGGTACCATGTGCTGTCGGCAGTGCATCGTCTAGCGAATCTCTCCGCTGTGCTGCCGAGACCCGAGTTTTCTTTCTGGCGTATACAATCAAAGTGAGCCAATGGACAATGAATTATTAAATTGATATTGTAACACACTTTAACTTAACCATAGTCAATAATAATTCAAAATAGCAAACGTTTTTTAACTGTAAAATATACTTACTATTGATGCTTTATTAAGTTCTGTTAAATTGTGTCTGTATCCGAGAGTAGGAAAAGACATGTATTAAAGGCGTTATGTTATATATTAATCATTTTGGAACACGTTTATTTGCTAAATATTTTTAACATTTACCAAATTCTATAACTTTAACTTAGTTTTCGTATAATACAACACATTCACATACATTTATTCTGTTCAATGTGCACTCATAATTCGGTTTGTTCTATTTGATCAGTCTAAATAATTATTTGACTTACACATCGCGCATCGAAATGTTATTTTGATGAAATGACACTGTAAATAGTCATTAATGTAATGTAAGAAAAGCACGGATGATTTCCAAACGTTGTTTAAAGAGATTATTCGTTACATATATACCAAGAGGAAGGAATACAAATAAAAATATGCACTTAAATATATGATGTACGGCTACAGTATTATTATTTGTGAACAAGAAATTTTCTACGAATTGTAACCAGTCAACACACCTGTTGTAAAAAATGTTTAACAGTTAAACCAAGCATGTTTTCTCAAACGTTTTGAAACAATACTTTTATGGACATCAAGGTTATATGTAAAAATACAAATTAAATGCGTAATAAATCAATTAAGAACACATGCATTTTTTTTAAACTCATTAGTACGGAATCGTAAGAACAAATGACACAATCCTCGAGAGTCCGAATAATTTCATCACTATTGCAAGCCCTAATTTAAAAAAGAGGGTTGTAGACATTACGGTACTGGCTTTGCATCGGTCAGTCTTAAGGTACATACGCCTGAAAAATTGTTTATTTCATAGACAGTCTTGTTGTACAAAAGAATCCTCACCAACTTGGTCATGTCAGAAGCAGTTGGGGAGACACGAGCTCGGATCTTGTTGTGTAAATAAGCGATCTGTGCTTGTTCTGTATAATTAAGATACAACTTATTTATTTTACAATACCATTTTGTGTTTGCTATCATAATGAAAACATTACTGTGTCCCATGAATTTGAATCCAAAAGAAGAATTAAAACATATAATTTGTTATGCATTCAAATTGTTTGACTGTGCGGATCCCTCAGAATACTATAATTAAAATGTTAGATTGTACGCTTGTACACATCCTTTAGTTTGTTCACTCGAGTGAAAACGTTCATCATTTATTTTTAAATTTATGCAAAATATTTATAAACTTAATTTAAAATTACAAAATAACCTTATAAGCAAAGTTATTGTATGATGAAATTAGTCAGATGCCATTACGCTAGCGAACGATTTCCAACGTAATTGTTCAAAATGCAATTAATAAAAATTCAGTTTTTGTATGTTAACGCGTATATATCTAGTTATGGTGTTAGTGTTTTATAAAATCAAATACTATAAATATTATTCAAAAGTAATAAATGTATGTTTTAACATAAGATTTTAAGACAAATTATATCAAGTTCAGCGTGAATCACCAACGTGAATAGATGTTTCCATGACAAAATACGTGCCTGTGTCGTTGGTGTGTAGGGGTCTTCCGGAAAAAGGACCATATTCACAGTTAAGATGGCCCGGGAAAGCAGCGTACTTGTCGATGCAAGATGGACTGAATGGTCTCTGAAAATGTAGATTTTTATAAGACGGAAATCAACGCACTCATTTTTATTTCTGCTATTTCGGTTTGATTACTGCTAGAACACGAGTCAAAATATATTTTTCCTGAATATATGTTGCAATTGTTTGCAGACGGCACTAATGCATTTTCATTTTACATTTGCGTGTAAAAAAAAAACACTCAATAGAAAATACTTCATTTTTGTTCATCAAATTATATCTTAGGATTGTTTAAGCCATTTTAAAAGGAAATATTCTGACAACAATAATGTATTTTTAACTGTTATTCTTTATTTAATACAAGATCCACATTCAATATTGTCTTTCAAACAATATGATCATTAAATAATAGTAAACTTAAATTTAACAAACCGATGTCATTGAAACATAAAATTGCAAAGATGGTTTAAAATATATATTAGGCCATTATAAAATAACACATTTTAGTTCAATTTGAAAATGACTTATAAATACAAACGTGTTTTATTGGCTTAGTGATAACTATTGAATCAAAACCATTCTATATGATGCAAGTATGTCTATCGAACCTTCTTACACGAACTGATATGAACAGTGCTGTCGAAGACGTTTTAATATATATTTTAATGTATGTTGTTAATGCATACGTCAGTTTTGAAGCAACTACACTATTATGATTAGTTTCGAATAATTTGACACTTTTTTTGTCATTTTCCTTTTGTTCACGGAATGGTAATTTATGTACTTAAAAATGTTTACGCGAACATAAAATCAATGTGTTCTAAAAGTATAACTTACGATTCTATTTTAAATAATATTCAAACGTGTTTTAGTTGATATGGTTTAATATTGTGGTAACATATGCGTTCACGCTTGTGATTTAACAATATTTAATCAGTTATCTTTTATTTGAAAGGTCAACTAATAAAGTATACAGTTTTTAGCAGCGCAATATTGTGTCATAGTTCACTTTCACTACAGTTTGTATGATAATGATCGTCAGTTGCGGTGTTAGTAAAATAAATGGTATTTTAAATTGAAAATCTCTAAGGGGGTTCGGATATGAATTCTTTGTTTTGATTTATCGACATGCCATAGCGAACACAAACTCTTACTTTGTATCGTACCAAACTGATAACACGCTTTTTGTGCCGCATCTCTCAAGTATATCGTTTCTGGATTACTGTGCGTAACAGATAGATAAACGTGCTAAGTGGTATTGTTAAATAAGCATGCATTATATATTTAATACCAGTATCATAGATATCCTCGGCATACCCAGGAATCTAGATTGATTTATTAAAAATCAACCACTAGACATTGTTTCGAAGGCTCTTAAGCATCTGTATGATCAGTAAATGGCACGTGAGATTTAGCTTAAAATGGTCTTCAATGGTTTGGTCGTTTCCTGACCTACATCGCTCACTTATAGATATACTTATGTGAACAACATCTACGGGGTTCTTTTTTATAAAGTGGCACGTGCAGTTTTCTATAACCAAGACGGTGACACGAACAACTTCAGAATCGGTTAACAGAGGTCATTTGATTTGCGCGGAACACGTAACATATCTGCTCGGATCGTGCGCAACAATTCAAATTTAATATGTGCGCCTTAAATACTTTGTAAATGGCCCTGTGAATTGCCAAACATATACCAATGTTATACATATCGCGTGTAAAGTAAACTGGATGGATACCAAGTGTGGAACATATTGACGTTGTTAAGAATAAATGGGTAACATAGCTGGCTTTGTGGACAATTTGAATGCATGGTGAAAGCAATCTAAACGGGACACCCTTTATAGCGTGAAACAAGTCAAAACTGGATCTTGTAATAGGGAAAGTTTCGGACGAGTCTCTGTGTAGTTAATAATGAAACACACATAAGTTTGAGATACAATTTATATTATCTATCAACACTTTAAAACTTTTTTGAAATGGATAAACAATTAAGTTTGATCTTAAATAATACAAACATATTAAATAACAATTACACCATTACGAATTGTCTTGTTCTAAGCATATTAAATCTACAGCATATTAAATATACAGCTACCTTTTTAATAATTATTACTTATAAGCAAGTGTTCAACACCATTGAAAATAACATATTTATTTAAACGCAAATAAAGCACACACGTGTAATGCAAAGATTTACAACTAATTGCGTTTGCAGCAAATAGATTGAAATGTGCAATGCAAATCAATTCAAATGACACATTTGTAACAATTGTACAAAGGTAGGATACTACCGGATGTTTGTCGTAACACACTTGTATCTTTAAATTATTGTGCGATTTTAACAATATAATTAATGTACAAACACATTTGTAACTTTTGTGACATGTTTATCCGCATTTCCCACACTTTTAGACTATGAAGACATTGCGATTAAAAATGGAAAATTTAGATGGATTAATGAATGTTTGTTTATTAGCAAATATGACAAGTACCCTCCATCATCCGAAATGTACAATCGTCGTTACATAACATTTATATTTATTTCATCATATGTTACCGGAGGGCGAATACAACGTAAAATGAAGGAAAATGAATATCAGTCATAATGATGGATGATCCCCAGTGATGCATGGGTTTGTTGAAAGCACGGGAACGAACATTTAGCAAATTATTTTGTTTTAAGTCAACATACCACACAAATGATGTTGAAGTGATATAATGTGGCAATATGTACATGTTTAACCTATGTTGGATCAGTAGTGACCAAGCTTTCGTGCGGAAACCAATGCGTATTCGAATGCCAATAACTCCTTTTCAAGTAACTGATGCAAAATGACCTAATAATATGCGTATGCCAAACTTAAAAAGCATACTAAATATTAACTGTTATCAACCTTGCATCAGTATTACATGACATCCAGAGATTACACGTAAACAATAATGGGCTCATTACGGTTCGAATTCATTTTTGGAAACGCATTATTATTCAAGTGGCATTAAGTCCGTGAAAATTCTCTGAAGCCAAGTGCCCTGTCCATACGCGCGCGATGTCCATGAAGAGATACTGCATATTAACCCATTTATGCCTAGTTGACTCTCTCATCCTTCTAAATTGGATCAATTTATTTCCAAAAGTACGGATGTCTAGTATATTTATTTCTATATTTAGAATATATGTCTTACAGAAATTCCTTTAAGCAAACAGCGCAGACCCAGATGAGACGCCGAATCGTACGGCGTCTCATCTGGGTCTTCGCTGTTTGTCAAGGCTTTTTTCTAGACGCCAGGCATAAATTAATGGGTTAAGGTTAACAAAGCTGCCGTCATTAGATCCTTTCATGAAATTAAAACGTCTAATTTATTCAGAAATGCCATCTTTTTCATTTTAGGGGAAACATTTTCAGTACAAATAGAGGAGATCAACCTTATCATATACGCATGTCTACTCAAGAGGGATACTTCATATATAGACTAGTTTCATTAAATAATACCATTGCTCTTCCGGATCAAAAGCAAACAGTTATTATTATTCAAATGACAATAATTTCGATTACAACATAATGAGCGGAACGAGTTACCAAGAAGCGCATGCTACCCTTGAAATTAATTGCAAATAATGTTTTCGTATCATTAAGTCTCTGCCACCTTGTGTAGAACACTCCTCATATAGAGGCGAATTTTATTTCAAGGGAAATAACTCCCTGAAAACTCACTGGAGATGAATGACCTGACAATGCGCATGTTCGCCCTTCATCTGTAGGGATACCTCATGTTGAGTGTTCATCGAATGGATGCCATAAGTTCATGTGATCTGACAAAGGCACGTATACTTTATAAAACATCATATTATAAATCAAATGGAAATTTCTTCCTGTCAATTTAATTGAGAGGTCTAATCAGAAACTATACCCAGGTCCACCCAATCAGGGATGCTACATATCAAGTGTCATCAACTTTAGATCATTAGCGTTTGATATCTCTCGTTAAACGCAACATCCATAAAACGACATCAAATGACGTTAATTAATTTCGCATCCGAGCGGAACGACCAGACAATATTATTTCCCTAATGGTGATTCTGTATGTAACGTTAAATCAACTTGGGATCATTTGTGTCGACGTTCTCGAGCGGGTTCAAACATCAATTACAAATGACGTATTTATAATCAACGACAAAAACTCATTGAAAAGTCGTTGAATCGGAACGACATGACAACGGTGCGCTTGTCCGCCAAATATGAATTCCGTATATGAAGTTTAATTGTAGTCGGATCATAAGCTCTTTCATAGAAACGGAACGTCTTACAGACACAAATAAGAAAGGACAGACGAACGGACAGAAGGGGAATACAATTAAACAAATACGATCAACGGGAAAATTCCTTTCAAACATCGTTTAATACAAATTAGAATTCGGACGGACAGAGAAAGCAGCTTGTAAATCTCCCCCACCCCCCGCATAGCAAAAAACTATTGAAATATATCTGGACCGATACTATTAAAACATTAAATACTAATTTTACCTAGGGAGACTATGTTTTGTTTTACGCAAAAACATACGGTAAAGAATATTGAACAAATACATTGCTCGTAAATAACGTTTATTTCCTATCTGTACATATGACGTCGAAAGAAAGCAGGATACAACGAAATGTAAACATATTTGTAAATCACTAGCTGTTTGGCTTTATGTTGTTGTAGTAAGCATTAGACGTAAAAACTTTTTCGTTTTTGGTGAATAAGCCATACCTTATTACTAAAGTCGGTCACGTGGGCTTAAGAAAAGGAAACATCTTACTTACGGGAGAATAGCAGGACAGATTAGGCGGAACCTGAGACTCGACCAGTCCTTAAACACAAATATGTTCAATCAGCCTCGTATATAATGGATCTGGCACGAGTTGTCATATCATACCATATTTTATTCAACGAGTTCAGGAATTTTGTTAGTAAGCGAGCCTTTGGCGAGCTTAATAACGAATTTCCTGGACGAGTTTAATAAAATATAGTATGAAATGACAACGAGTGTCAGATCTATTTCATCACATGCTTTTAAATGAGCAAATTAAATAAATATTTACGCAAACATAATGATAAATCCCGAATGTTGTTTACATTTCTTGACGTCATTTGACGTTGCAACTTCATTTCAGCAAAATAACAAAATGCGATTGGTCACTCGAACGAAAACTAAGCCAATGAAAACGCTTAAAAAGTATATAACACATGTGTAAGATAAAACTATTCGTTGGCATATATATTTCTAAAAGACCATACACAACAACATGAATATTTGCTGTTTTGTTTTGATAACTGTCTAGGGAGCGGAACAAACAACTAGATAATAAGTATTCGAAACATGATAAATCCATTCTAATTTGTAAGTAAACAAAATGATTTGAATCTTTTTAATGCAAAACTTGTGTAATATATTGATTTTAAATACTGACTACGCAAATCTATAATGTAATTCACAGTTACTCATTTATAAACACTCATTTATAAACTGAGAACGTTGTTCAACAGGCAATTATAATTGCGGATATTTAAATTAATGTAAAGCTTATTTGTATCACACACTTTACCGGGGCTCGTAATCATCCAACCAATTTTGAAATTTAGGCTTTCGAAATAAAGAATATTCTTTAAATTTGAAATATTCAAGACTTGTAATTTTGTCTTGTTATTAGCTGCCTCTTCTACCACGTTCTTTGTAAAGAACATTCTGTTTATCCCATTAATACAAATCGAAGCCTGTATTTATTGAAACACTATGCATATTTTGCTTAGTTCTAAGTCTGTAATTGATACTTAAGACTAAAAAAGTGTTGGTATATACGCGCACGAAGGTATTATTATCTCCGCAAATAACAATTTGTAGACTTAGATATGATACGAAATTTAGGTTACGTTTTATCAAATGTAATTAAACGATGTTCGACCACTTAGACTTAAAGGGGCCTTTTCACAGATTTTGGCATGTTTTGAAGTTTGTCATTAAATGCTTTATATTGATAAATGTAAACATTGGATCTAAAAGCTCCAGTAAAAAATCAAGAATAAAATTTAAAAAAGGAAAAACAAAGTAGCCCGCAGCAGGGCTCGAGCCATTGACGCCCGGAGTCCTGGAGTACAAACCAATTAGAACGCTCGGCCATCCTTCCAAGTATACATGAAAGACGTATTTTATACTTTATATAAGCAATCTTCGTAGTTTCACAAAATTAAACGACAACAACAGAACTCTTCAAATTATTCAATCGTTTCGCGTTGCAACGCTTAATAATTTTCAGGTTTTTAAATCGTCAAAAGATGCATAAAATTGCTATATCAGACCATGGTAAATGTTCAGTATTACTGTTTCCTCACATATATCATAACTAAAACGAAAATTTGCGAATCTGTTACAACTTTTTTCACTATTGTCAATTTACCAAAACGTGAAAAGATCCCTTTAATGGCGCAAAACAATCCGTTACATCAAGATGTGTGAAATGTTTGCAATTTTGGCCTTTTCGAGAAAAGTATCAATTAAAGATAACATTTACAGCCTGATCTTTCGAAATTTTTATTTAAACAAGCGCATTTGTCTGAAAGTAAAGTTGTGGTGTTCCAAATTTCTGAACTTTGTAAAATGACGTCAAATACAAATACTTTGTACTGAATTATATTATGTGTGATCCCAAAACAAATGTTTCGTATGTAAAGTATAATAGATGACAGCGTTTAAAATTATTTTCAGGACACATTTGAAAGTATGCATGAGAAATGCACACATATAGTATAAATACATGGCTCACTCAACATTGTATTATATTTTAAGTAAATTAAATGTATGTATACGTACCTGTAAACAAAACCATCACACATATCCATCGGAAATCGTCCATCTTCAAAACGCTATTTTTCAACAACGTCAAGAAATGGAAGAGTATACCGGTTTATAAAATACGAATATTATTTTACTAGTATATGTTCTTCAACATAACTTTATAGATAGATGGATGGCAATTATCTCGCATCAAACAGCAAATGGTCAACATTTATGAAACGGTCATGAAAACGACCTTATATACCATCAACATGCTGCTTATCGAAACTTCTGCAAGTCAAGTAATTCGTTGTACACTGGAAATAGCCTTGAATACCAATAGTTCAATACATTTTACTAAATTTTCCTCATGGTGAGCAATAAATGACAATCCTATAATCCAATATAACGGATTGCGTACACCAGCTTATCCTGCTTTTTTCTTTAAATAGTAAGGGCTACACGAACACGTGCAAACCGCGTTGGCATGTCACATTAAAGCGACCTGATAGGCTACTTGACTTATCTGGTCTTAAAAACAAACGAATTATATGAAATTCAGTATGGTCATTTAACGATACAGCACAGCAGTATACTTCTCTGGACGACGATAGTACACTACGGTATGTGGGCCATGTTTCATTCATCTATAATCATTTGGGCCAATCAATACACTTATGATAAGTGATGTGTAGTTTCACGTGCGCATAATGGCGTACTTTCAGTGCATTTCAAAAAATGTTGTGACATATTTTCATAAGGACATTTATTACATTTCTTTTTTTGTTAAATTTACTTAAGCGAAACAAATATTTCATAGATAAGTGAATTGTTTGTAAACAATTCAAACTAACTGTTGGACGTAAATAATGTTTTGCCAATGATTAAAATACAGTTTAACGGTTACAGTTCACAATACACATTCATTTGAGTCTCGCACTGTAAAAAGAGGGTTTAATGCATGTGCTTAAAGTGTCGTCCCAGATAAGCCTGTGCAGTCCGCGCATACTAATCAGGGACTAAACTTTTCGCCTTAACTGAATTTTCGTCAAGAAAAGTCTTCCTTTAAACGGAAAATACAATAAAAGCGGGAAGTCGTCGTCCCTGATAAGCCTGTGCAGACTTCATTGGTTAAACTGGTTAGCCTCTTTACGCAAATGCGCATGCATGAAATGCCATTTTCACAGAGGGAGGGTCATTTGTTATAAGTTCGCTTTGGATTACTCATATGGCAGCTTCTATTATTCACATAAATACTTACCATCAAAAAGTACCACTTTCACTGTGTTAATGGCATCGAACTGAAGTGCGGCGACTCGTATGTAACAGGTTTTTTTTCGCTTATGGGAGGAGAAGTTATTTTACGGATCAATGTATATAGTTTTGTTGTCAGAATATCTTGCATAGTGGTGATTATTTGTGTAAATTAGTGTAAATAAGTACTGCATTTGTGCCTATTACATTTACTACAACATTTATTGCCAATAATGCAAAGCTAATTCTTTTAATTAATAACTGATCACAGGGACTGGGAAAAAATAAAAGATCACAGGGACTGGGCAAATACGCGAACCGGTGAAACTTTCTGGTTTTGTATAAAAACAAAACATATCCCATTTTTTGTGGTTTTTGTAACAATAGCGCAGACTTTTGCTGTTCGAGTTTTGGTTTTACGCGTATTTTCTTCAATCTTACAAGACGACAGCGATTACACGGTTTATTGCTATATTGATAACCGTTACACTACAGTCACTTATTAATATCTTAGTTAGAAGGTGAATTTCCAAGCGGTTCCGTAGTGTGGTGGTTGCACGCTCGCTTCACATGTGAGAGGCCCAAGGTTCGAGCCCCAGTAGAATCAAATTATTGTTTTTGTGTTCTATGTTAACTTTTTGTTTTGATGCAGACATTTTAGTTTAAATAAATATGCTGTTTTATTGTAACCATTTTTTTATGCCCATGAAATATATGTGTAAGAGGGTGGGGGGGGGGGGTTCGTAAACACATTAAAACTTTTACAGTGTTTTCATATCAATGAATACTCAACCCCTATCGTAAATGAGCAACGTTACAATAAGTTAAGAATCATCTCCCCTTGAAGTTGAGAAAAATATGAAATTACGCTTACAAGATGAAGAAGATAAAACCTACATAGTTCTGTTCCATTAATGAAAACTGCACACGGATGCCAGTCAAAAAAAGGAAACCAATGTAAATAAAATGAACTATGAAATATTTGGGGGTTACAGCACAAAATCATAGATAATGGTTATTTGGGGGTTATAACACAACACCATAGATAATGGTTATTTGGGGGTTATAACACAAAATCATAGATAATGGTTATACCAGTATCTGTTTCTCTTTTGTTTAAAATAATCGGCCAATATATTGATATTTACAGTAGAAAAAAAATTGTTCCATGTAACTTTATTTAGTGCCTTTTACACTGAAATTCCCGACGCCCTTTGATGCTTTGCATCAATAGTTATCTTGTACTAATTAAGATAACATGAAGATGATACATATATTAAGAACAAACATCAACATTTATTCCCATTTTATTTTACGAATATGAATTGAGTACGGCGATCATTTAATCGTTGTTCAAGATGTTTTGGGTAGCTTACTGTTTCATCGCAGGAGACTTAATGCTTACCCCGGGTCCGGTCTCCCGTATGTCCTGTCAGTGCGTACGTCTGAAAAATATGGGACGTTCTCAAAGTCAAAAAGTATTTAAGCTAGGTTGAGAAAAATGTGTTTTTAGAGACGAAGCTCTTGTTTTTTGTTATTATTTTTGGTATGTTATCTCCAAAGTATATGAATACGTAATTTCATTACTTTTACATCCATGTCACAGTATTGTTAAACTACATAATAATCTATAACGCAACACATATATTTATGGATATCGCAAAATAACATAAACAGGATCCCTTTCATTTTTGTAAACTTGCACAGACATTACTTATATTTGGAATAATAATAATACCATAGTATTCCCTGGACAATATTAATATTGAGGACGACAACTCACCATCAGAAGATTTATATTTGAGTTATTTGTGTCTCCCTTCTCCATATGGTACAACATTTAGTGTAGTACACCAATACATCAACATGTCATTCATAACATTTATCTTGCATTCATGGGTATTTGTGCATGAAATAATTATTCACAACCTTGATAATTTCTTAATTTTACTAACTGTATTATTTGAAGAAATGTTAAATACGTAAAAAGTTGTGCTACTAGATCGTTTTAATTAATATGGTATGTAATTATATTCTTTGATCTCAAAACATGCTGCAAAATAAATTAAGCTCAAGCATGTACCTTTCAACCATTCTTATGTTGACATCTCCGCCACGATTGCAAATGCGCTCGATATGAAACAAGTATTGAACATTGTCAAAAAACAATAACTTTATAATTTGTATTGTTTTTATAGATTATTTGCAATAAAACAACTTTGATAAGGGTGAAAAAACAACAACAACACATTTTATTATGTTAATCACTGCATTATTGCATTTCATACAAAATGTTTCAACACTAATCAAGAATGCGTTTTAAATAGACAGAATTTAAAACACAACAACAAATTCGCCTGTCAAACATTCTGTTGTTTATTCGTACAAGTTATTGATGAGCATGTTTGCAATGATCAAGGGATATGTAAATATGGGGCGTATTCTTGTTCAATCGCATCTACTACTACCCTTATATGTCTCGACCCCTATTTTTAAACGGTAAATTTTAAGTATGCTACGCGCTTAAGCTTATTTTAAAACCAATTCAATTCAATTATTAATAATACTTATTACGTTTTGAATATCAATTGCGTCTATATAATTATAATAAGTTATTATGATAAGTTATCATTTCGTTCGGATGCGTATAAATACACAGAAAAAAAACAACAACAAATGATCTTGGCGCTTTTCTATGAAGTCCTACAAAAGTGTTTAGGCTTAATGTTATCTAGATTGTGCTATGAAAGGAAAAATAAAGGGACTCAAACGCACATATATAGTGTTATGAACTTCGTGAAAATTCATTAATTTCAGGGGAAATAGTCAAAGATTGAATAGCTTGAAATTTCGCAAGTCATTCGCACCGAGTATTTTAAGCATTTTGCATAACCAGAAAACGCAATTAAATACCCCGCTGTTAGGTCTAATTGCAAGTTAAAAACCGTGAAAAAGAGAATATCATGCCTCTTCATGTAAACATATAAATCATTGAGTGAAATTTCCTTTCGGTCGACATAAATGTAATGCAAAACATCACGTAAAGATCGGTACCTAGTTGCGATTGGAGTAACATGATACAATGAATTCGACGCCCAAAACACCCTGTCGAAACTATTCATGCGCTTTTAAGTTACACCAACCTTTATATCGTAGTTGACGTTACCATTCGACATAATCATGAGAATATGTTCAATGCATTGTCTTTCAAACAATGAAAAGGACCAGAGCTCTACAAGAAGTAAAGTAAACCTGGCCTCGTTTTGAAATATAGGCACCATTTTCCAACATAGTTGGGACATCTTTACAACAAATTATCTGTCAGGTGCATGACAAGGGAGCATAGATGGGCCTGAAGCGCTCACATGAGACCAAGTTGCAACAATAGTCGAATTGGTTATCTATTAGTTCTCCTTCACGTGATTAAGTGATACACTGTGTAGTGATAGAATCAGTACGAAAATTGCAAAGTTTCATCAGGGTTTAACAATTGTATGTTCTCAAAAATATTTAAAACAAATAATACGCATTGTTTGGTATTCAAAAACAGATTGATTCGTGAAAACAACAACACTATAGAGATGCAAAATACTAAAAATCAACATAAAAGGTACAATTGTGTCGATTGTTTTTTTTAAACGTAATGTTATAATAGTTTAGCCGATGTTTGTATATACTTTAAATCGATAATAACTACAAAAGCGCGTGTATTGTTTTGCGATTATCATGTCAAACGCAGTAAAACAAAACACTACAAATGGCAAATAACCGTTCAAATTCCTTCTAATTTCAATGCCACATTGTTCCTTTTTGCAGCAATCGGGTGTTATGTTCTCTTTCAGAAGCCAATTTTTATTGTTTGCAACTACTGCCTCTCGTTGACCGACATTGATTCTGATGTCGCCATCATCTATTCTAACTTATGAAAATACGTTGTATGCAAATGTGTCCTTCAAACAAGCGATGTTATTGGGCAACGTATCTCTACATCCTCTAAAGCAATAACACAATGATTCTAATAGCAACCGCTTAGTCTATTTCATATAGAGCCCGTACATATTTATTTACTTCTAGCCCAGCAAACTTTCGGTGTGATAGCTAAGCGAAGTTTGTGTATGCATTTCGGAAGTATGAGTTCTTAGACGTTAACACCAGTTATTATGCTATACGCGAATTTATTCAGAGTGAAACGCACATAGACACTGTCGTTGTTAAAACTTGGCAAAAGTGTGTGTATCTTTATTTTGAATGATTTGAAGCGAAATACAAACGCTACCAGAAGCAAAGTTATCGGATAGTTTCATAACACTTACAATAACTTCAAACTTTTTAATAAGCTACTGATTGAAGGTAGCGATGTTTACTTAAAGGGATATTGCTGGTTTGTAATATCACAAAGCTGGCAGACCCCGCACTCGATCTATGTTGGCCCTAGAAATAACAATTCATTCAATTTAAATATGTGTTACGTAATTTATATACTGAAATACGATGTCAGCGTAATTTCATATATTTACGCAGGTTAAAGCGAGACTATACGATTTTGTCAAATATTTATAAATTTATATAAAATGTGTAAGAAACTTATTAAACATATATTTCAATATAAATTAAAATAAAAGTTAATAAGAACATGTGACGAAAAATGCGAAATAAGCCAGATATTTATTTCTGAAATCGAAAAGGTATGTACAGTCGAATTAGCCAGCATGTATATCAAGCATATACGATAACATAATGACAAAACAGGGCGATGTTTGTTCTTAACACGGAAATTCTTTTCGTTATGTACTTGTTGGTGAAGTTGTGAACTATTTCAAACCAGCAAGCATGCCAGTAGTAATGAAATATATTAGCCACGCACTATCTCTCACACTGTGGCGGACAAAGAGATCTTTCCAACTCCGTCTCGTTTGCTAATGAACCATAAAGTGGGCGAAAACATCCGTTTTGTCATGACAAAATGTTGCTGATTTTGGCAAATATATACGGTTGCGTTCATTAATATATCCTCCGTAAATAGTTTTTTTTGCATGAGTTAGTTTCATTAGTATGTCCTTGTTCAGTCGCATCGATAGTAAATCATGAAGAAATATTCTTGATTGGATTAAATCGATTGTATATTATTTCACTTGGTAGATATATCGACAAATCCAAAATGATTCATTATTATTGGTTTTTGACGGTTTGTATGTGATGTCAATTGAAATCCTCGGTGATCTACTAACAGCCCCGAAAAGTATTTGAATCAACAAAACCAGCAAAATGCTAATTTCACGTGGTTTAATTTAAAACATACAATGTAAGAATATTACGATGGGTAATGGAAGGTTTCAAATATTGCGAATTACAATAAACAGTTTCTTTTCGAATATGGAAACTTATACATTTATAGAGGTTGTATTTTACTACATGTTTAATTGAAATCACAACATATTTTTTAAATCCTTTTTTCGACAAGTGGTAGTCTATTTCACTACTTCCTTTATTTTTTTGTTTTCCACTAACATTTCTGTTTCCTCACTTCATGAGTATTAGCCTGCCTACACTTTCACTTCTTACCGTTTTCCACATAAAGTTCTGGGGCACATCAACTCAACGACCTTGTTTTCAAATGACTGATGCCAGACAATAATATTTCAAATAGATCGCAAAGAAACGAACCATTCGCGATATTTTGAGTGTTGTGTACTTATCTGCTATACGATGGTTTTCTCTTTACAATATTCTACTTCAGTCATGTTGCTTCTAACGAGTGAGATGAAATTGATTTAAAATGGATACCAAATGAATATGTTTGTTTACATAGGTAATAATATACACATACAACTTAGCTTACAAGTAATATGAAATCTTTTTTAAAAAGCTCACCGTTCATACAGAAAAAAAAACCTTATAAAACATTGTTTCATGTTACATAATTGGGTCATATATAAGAGAGATCACATTCAATTATAATATATATCCCTAACGATTAACATTATAAGCAATAATGGTTTATATATTTTACATATAGACTTATATTAACCCGTGTGACTTTATTCCACGATTTTGGAAAAAATATGTATATTTCGAAAATCAGTGAGTCACTTCCGAGACTTACCGAAATTTACAATAGTCAGGATTGTGTTCAACCCAATATATATAAGTACAGCTTTAGCTGCATCAACAAGACTGAAACCTTACACTAATATATGATGTTTAATTATGGCAAGGAAACAGTTTCATAACATTTTGATCATACAATACATGATATTCACATTAACACAAATATAAATTAAAACGAACAGATATGAATTTAACTGCGGTCAGCATATTTTACGTTCAATGCACACTTTGGGGTTGGAAGCGGTGTTATTATGTACATGAACATGTCTTTGCAATGTCGCTTTTTGTGAACGATGTCTTTATGACATCTGTATTCCATTTACCTTATAGGGCAGTGTTACAAGTTGATGCTTGTTCTGAAATATTTTTACAATCAAAGGGTATTACTGATGCGTGTGCACCTTGTATTTCATCTATAACCTCATCTCTAATCATGATTTCATTTGATATGCCGAATTACCTTGCATTTAAAACGGAATCGGTAATCTGCCTTTAATAAAATAGTTACAGTAAAAAATTGATCTTCTGATTATGTTTCGGGAGTTTATTATTTACATCGACACACGTCACATTTGTCGACTTATTTTTAATAAAACAGTACATTTAGATACAAATCAAACTAATTGTATACAGTTCAAAATTAATGCTAAAGAAGAGATCGATTTAAATTAAATTACCATTCAACTACTCAACGGTTAGATAGAAACCAAAGAAATTAGATAGATTGTAACTATCTGAGGCATGAGTTTATGAAACACAGCAGATGTACTTCTTACATCATAAAACTCTATTTGTTTATGTTCCAAAATCGCAGACAAAGTGGATGATTGTCAATGCATCAAAGTGTTAATCCTCGAATGACTTTGAAACATATACAGGCAATAACAGGAATAAAATCAACACTTCTTGTGTACAATTTTGAAAGAGAAAATAAGTATTAGTTGTGCATTAAGTAACATCAAATGTTATTTTTTTATATATAGTCTTCATGCTGCGTCCGAGTATAAATGAACAACGCCAGACCGCGTGCGTTTATTTTATTTAAAAGTGATGAAATATTAAATTGATTTGGGTTTTTTGTTTACATCATGAGATTGATCATTACTTAAACTTATCTTTTTATGCTAATGATTTTAAATGAAATGTAAACAAAACCGTGGTATATACTTGCATGTAGAACTGGATAAGAATGTTATATAACTCGGGAAATGCCATTTTCTTTACAAACGGACCGTAGTTTGTGAAAAAGGGGTTTAATGCGTGTGCGAAATGTCGTCCCTGATTAGCCTGTGTGAACGCCACAGGGACGACACTTGCCTCCTTTATGATAATTTGCGTTTGAAGAAAGTATCTGTAAAGCAAAAATCAAGTTTAGGCCGAAACTGCACAGGCTAATCTGGGACGACACTTTACGCACATGCATTTAGCCCTCTTTTCACAGAGTGCGGCTAAACACATTTTCTACATTGGCAAAGTATTGTATGGTCTGATCGAACTTGTGAACTATGTTTTGTACAATAAATGTCAGAATATTTTTGAACCGGCTACTCAAAAAGCGAAACTTTTCGAAATAACACTAATAATAAGCAAAACTACTCTTTTCCTATTACCCCGAGTAAAATGAACATGTTTTTTTTTCACTCGCCCCTTTGTAACAGTGAACCTCTTATAATCATTTCAGTGACATTCTCCACTCAAGTATAGCATAATTAAATTGGTAATTACTTCATATATCCAGCTGAAAATCAGTGCGGACTGCACAGGAGTATCTGCGACGACACTTTACGCACATGTATTAAAGCGAGATTATACGATTTTGTAAAATGTTTATGAATTTATATAAAATGTGTAAAAAACTTATTAAGCATATATTTCAATATAAATTAAAATAAGAGTTAAAA
Organism: Dreissena polymorpha; assembly: GCF_020536995.1. Classification (NCBI taxonomy): domain Eukaryota; kingdom Metazoa; phylum Mollusca; class Bivalvia; order Myida; family Dreissenidae; genus Dreissena; species Dreissena polymorpha. The sequence goes on along the minus strand of NC_068364.1, from coordinate 55,498,879 downwards.
AGAACATGTGTCGAAAAATGCGAAATAAGCCAGATATTTAATTATGAAATCGAAATGTATGTACAGTCTAATTCGCTAGCATGTATATCATGCATGTACGATGTGAATCTAAATTTAGTTTAACGATTCATTTTAAATTCCTGCAACAGAAATATATTCATAGCGACACACGAACACTAACTCTGTTCCTAACAAAAAGACGAATGCTTCGGTTATTGTACGAATATATGTACGAAATATCTTCGTCAAAATCGGCTCGTGGACGCTTATTTGTCTTTGCTGCATTTTATGAAATTCGTCTTCAATGTACAATTTTTCTTGCCTATTTTGTGTTATTGTAACATATTTTTATCAATATATTACAATTTAACACATATCAAAGTCATATAATCTTGCTTTAAACCCCCTTTTTACAGAGCGCGGCTCAATTATATAACAATTATGCACACAAAAGACAAACACCCACAAAGATAAAAAACATGTATTAGTTTTCATCAAATTCCAAGCATCGAATGAAATGTCATAAACAATTATTTCAGCATATGGTTAACTGTTTCAGCATCACAATAGTCGTGCAGCCAATGTAGAGCACACTGTGAAATGACACCATCGATCCGTCGTTCTGCTGTTGGGCATAAGCATTCGTAGAGTGACTTGTTGTCGGTAGTGGTGTTGTTGTGCAGTCCGGTAGACCCAGCTCCCACGGCATTTTTGATATAAGAGTGGCATTCCAAGACCGATCAGAATCTACACAACAAATCCAGAGTTATATTCACCGGAAGGATAAGTATACTTTTCTGTCTAATCTAGGAGCAAGTAAATTACATAATTACAAGGTTTACAAGTTTTGTGTAAAGAAACTACTAGATAATAGACGTATTTAAATGCATCGTATTATTCCGTGTTCGCTTACATGGACACACATTACACATCCATGGACACCGGAACATCGTGTCTATCTTCGTTCCACACGTTCCTAAGAGGGATCGAGAACATTCCGGATCACTGTCGGTGGTGCCAATGCAATTCACTGAAAATGAATTTAGGGATTGTATTTTGTTGTTGCGGACACTGTCTCGCACATTGACCATTAACTCTTAAATACATTATTATAAAATTACAAGACGTGTAATGGTTTTTAAACGTTTTATTCCTTGCATTGTCAGGTCAATTGAATATTATATGTGTTTCTACTGCTCATGTTAAAGCTATAACCTAATGCGAGAGTTACTATATCAAAGTTGTTATATATGAGCCACACATATTATGATAAGTAATAACTTGGACACATTGTCTTTAAAATGTAGGTTTACAAAAAGCGGTTTTGCGAGTATATTAAAAAAGGAACTCACAGAAAGCAAACGCTGTCATTGTACGTTCCTGGACGGACAGTAGACACGCAACCACACGTATATGTAGACATGTTCAACTTAGATCCGCTCAGGCATATAAGTCCACCGTAATCTGTGAAACACAGAAACGTATTCATGCCTGACCTGTATCTAACTATATTAGGAACATCACGTTTATAAAATAATGTTCAGTTATGAATGGTCTAATATATGTTTATTTATATGAGCCGTGGTCTGTGAAAAGGGCGTTTAATGCATTTGCGTAAAGTTTCGTTCCATATTAGCCTATGCAGTGCTCACAGGCTAATAAGGGACGACACTTTCCGCCTAAACTGGATTTTTTGCTAAGAAGAGACTTTCTTTAAAAAGATAATATCCCAACAGCGGAAAGTGTCGTTCTGCAGAGGCTAATCTGGGAAGATACTTCGCGCATATGAATTAAACCCCTTGTCAAAGAGCGCGGCTCATAGATAACTATCCATAACACTGCGAATTATATGTACGTTTTGTTATCAACTTCATAACTAGTGGAGTTTTATGGATCGTTAAGAACGATAAAACTGAAAATTCGGAATATGGTTACGTATCGGTCATGTATCATTTGAAATAAAGAACTGAATTTAACATACCACATAGAGTACCATTACATTTACCAGGACAGTCGTCGCATGATTTATTGGATTCTTTGTACGGTTTGTTTATTCGTACAGGGTCAAGCCTGTGTAAAAAGAAACTACCAATTATGGAAGCCAACATATAAACTACAATAATGTTCAAAAGCAAGTCGTTAAGATTATGTGTTTCGTATGGGGCAAACTATTGAATGTCACTTTCATTTATAAGTGAACAACATATTGTTGTATGTTCAGCGACCAAGTTTGTTATAAAGAAGAAGTATGTCTTATTATGTAAGTAATGTTTAAAGCAAAAGTTAATTACTTTATAACCCATGTGTGATATGCACGATAAAGATGTGAATTAACGTGAATAGCCCATATTACATAATAAATCGCATTCAAATCGATTGTGTTTCAATTCTCTCAAACATACACGCAAAGAAAACAGATCTTACATGGGGGCATATAGACAAATGTACAGGTAGAAGCCACTGCATCGAGCTGCGCCACACCCAACAGAGGATGTCTCCGATGAAACCATCTTTAACAAAAGCGATAGCTTTTTTAACCACATGGTGATATTTTAGTTATCATTAAACATATTATGATACGTCTTGAATACCCGTTAGCAAAGCACAAACAAATATCATTAATGACAATATGGAGATACATGAACTTACATAGTGTCGCAGATCATTTCCATGTTAATTCCATTATCTATCGCTAGAACCCAGATGAACCCCTTTATATCTGATTCTTATTTTTTTTGTGTAAGATGGCAATATCCTTCAGTCGTGTGTCTTTATTAAATATGTCAATGGTGCTAAAATCACGCATTGATTTTGCCCTGATCCAGAAGTATAATAGTAGAACAAAGTTATAGTATTAAAGTAGCAAATAATAGTTCGCGTTCACAGTGTTGTGTAGTTTCCTTTTATATTTGACTTAATTTGGTAACAATATGGTGCACATGTTTTACAGTATATAACGGACATTGCATGTTTGTAATTTTATATGTTATACACTGCATACCTGTGTGTAGTTACCAACAAGTGACGGGTTATTTCCCGTTGAGCCATAAACAAAACTGGTATTTTCAGCTTCCCAAATGCGGATGACATCTGTCCAAGTCAGCAGGTGTGTTACTGTAGAGGTGATTTTGACCAATAAGGTATCCACCTAGGGATGATGTAACAATGCTTTTTGTAATATTTATTTATGCCATGATATTTTAATTTTTAAGGTGAATTCGATTAAATATTTATTTAAAAGTGTTTTGTTTTTCATATGTAGCACACTGTCTGTTTGAATTTTAATATATTTTATGTGTTTTGCATTCTTACGTGCATGTATCTTCTCATCCGTTTCAGTATATGTTTGCGTTTAGAAGTGTCATTTTGTTTTTTACATATATAAGCAATTATATATCCATACTATATACGCGTTAAGAATATTATAAGCAAAACTTTGCTGCCAGAACTAAATTTCTCTGTAATCGGATATCTAAAAATGTTTTCCAAGAGACGACACCGTAAGTCTGCCATATTTGATACTTAATTTTGGTGTATAGTTTATTACCATTTACGGTCATGATTTAATATCGGTCTTTGAAAATGTCTCATATTAATTTCTCTAATGGCAATGTCATGGAGTTTCATTTATCTTTCAGACTAAAATCTATTGAAATGTGTTGGTAACCTGGTGTTGCCCTTTGGTACCACGTGCTTTCGGCACTGCATCGTCGGGCAAATCTCTCTGCAGTGCTTCCGATACCCGAGTTTTCATTCTGGTGTATAAAATATAATGAGTCATTTGACTATTAAAATTGAAATTTTAGGTTGAAACAAAATTAAACTGAACAGGAATCGATAATAATTATAACAAAAATGCAATCGAACACTTTATACGCTCTATTAATTTATGTTGAATACTTCTTGTATTCAACGGTATTGGGCGAAATGGATTGAATTGACATTTTCCATTATCAAGTATACCTTTCCGAACACACATATTATACACGCATTTTTTAAAGGAGGCAGTAACGATTATCACACTATAACAATAACTGGCTCCACGTATAATACAACCACTACAAATTATCTGTGCACATTTAATTTATTCAATCCGATTTCATCGGTTAAATCCTGTTTTTTTTCACATCGTATTATGCTATTTTGGTTCAATAATAGTGTAAACAATCATATACGCCAGCTAGTAAAGAGCAAGAGGCTTTTGATATATTGTTTAACGGGATTTTTTGTAGCATATGAAGAAATGAAGATTAAAATGTTAGCTTAACTGTGTGACGTGGGAAATAAAGATAAATATTATTATTTGCTAACAAGGTATTTTCAACAATCTATAGAGAGTCTAAACACGCCTGACAACTAATGTTAAACAGTAACAAGCTTGATTTGAGTGTAAGCTTTCAAACTGTTCAAAAACATGTTTTATAGATCTGAACATTATATGTAGAACTTCATATAAAAAGCTATAATGCATAACAATAACGCATGACAACAGAGTTTAAGTTATAACTTGCGTATAAAACTCATTGAAACAACTTAATTAAAATCATAAGTACATAATCGGCTGTCAGAATCATTTCATTACTTTCAGACTCTTACTCAAACAGAAGTTATAGTCATACCGATATTGGCTTTCAATCGTGAGATCTATGTTCTGTTTACATAAGTTATACGTTTTAATGAAATTGAGAATATAAAAGGTTTATATGGATTCTCATTTGCCCATCTTACAGTCTATAAGTTTTAAGATACAATAGTTATTTGTGCATAGACTATATATGGGATGGCATGCAAAGCATCATCACCATCTGGGTCATGTCAGCAGCCGGTGGTGTCACACGAGCACGGATCTTGTTGTGTAAATCTGCGATCTGTGTCTGTTCTAAATTAAAAAAGAAACATCTTATTTATTTTATAACACAGTGTTTGCGAGTTATATGATATTGCATATGTTGTCCCGATGATCCAGGTTTAAGGAAAAAAATCATATACTGTATTTAATTAATACAATTCTTCAACTCTGAGCATATTCCTTAGTTTCTTCAATCGTGTAAAAACGTTCCACATTGGTTTTAAAATTGACTTAATTTACTTTGATTTGATCTTTTTTCAAAGTAGTTTTTTTTTATAAAATCAGATAGATGACATAAATATCGCTAGTGAACGATATCCCAACCCTACGTGCATTGTTCAGAAGATACAACAAATCAATCTATCTATCTAAATTAAAATTTTAAGAATTTCAAAGTACGCACCATAAGTATAGTGTTAGCACTAATGTGTTACCCAGTATTATGTGGCTTTAAACGCTCACTACATATAGAATAAAAAATATTTTAAGAGACATGATTAGAACTACATGGTCGATCAAAACCGTTGATATGGTATTTTCCTGACAACATACGTGCCTGTAATGTTGGTAGGTATGGGTTTTCCTAGAAATGGACCAGATTTACAGTTCAGATGGCCCGGCAATGCAGCGTACTTGTCAGTGCAAGACGGATTGAATGGTCTCTGAAAATAAAGATCTTTATTTCACCGAACCACATGCGCTCATGGATGTTTATCTCTTTTTCATAAAATGCACACGCATATGGCATTGAAATATAAAATTACAGCATTGTGTTAAACATGTATTAGGACATTTTAGTATGACACATGTTTATTTGTTATTATTTAACGACTTATAAATGAACGCTTTTAGTTGGATCATTGACATATTGTTGAACCGAAATCATACACGGTTGTCTATCATTACAAGATATACACAGTTCTGTTGAAGACGTCGTTTAATTAATGATGTCAGTGCATACGTCATGTTGGAATATACTATATCATAATCTGTTCAAATTATTTTATTTATATTTTACAATTGTGAATTTAAGTAATAAAATGTACATGCGATAATAATAGAGTTGTGTTATAGGAGAATAAAAATGATTGGAGTGACTATAATGTTTTAAGTGATATCTTAACTGTATTTAATTTTTATGTTTGTTTTATATTGTTATTGCCAAATGTTATTGTTTTATTTTTGTCATTTTAAAGGTACATAAATAAAGTAAGTATAAAGTTTTATGATGCGCAATATCGTGTCATAGTTCACCGAAACTCCATTTTGTCTTATAATGCTCTTCAATTGCGGTGTTAGTTAAACAATTGGTATTTTAAATTGAAAACCTCTATAGGGGTTCTAAAGTCTTCTTTGTTTTCAATCGGAATGTCACAGCTCAAACAAACTCCCACTTTTATAGTTCAAAACCGATAACACGCTTTCTTTGCCCCCTCTCTCAAGTATATCGTTTCAACATTACTTAGCGTAACTGATAGATAAAATTGCTAAGTGGTATTGTTAAATAAGCATGCATTTTATATGTTTTACCAGTATCACGGATATCTGTGAAACACTCTGGAATCCGGATTGATTTATTAAAAAATCAAACGTTAAACATTGTTTCGATAGAACTAATGCATCTGTATGATAAGTGAATGACACTCGAGGTGTAGTTTAGAGGTTTGGTCGTTTTCTGACCTACATCGTTTACTAAAAGATATAATTCTGTGAACAACATATATAACATATATGTGGTTCTTTTTCATTCTGCACGTGCATATTTCAATACGGTGACATAAACAACTTAAGATACGGTTAACAGAGGTCATTTGATTTGCGCGGAACGCGTAACATATCTGCTCGGACTGTGCGCAACAATCCTAATTTAATATGCAGGCCTTAAATATTTTGTAAATGGTTCTGTCAATTGCAATAAATAAAAATATCGCCCACAATTCTTCACATTAATTACAGACGTATTTGACAATTCCGAATATTGTTGAAGTCACAGTGACTTCAACATTTTTACCAATGTTATACATATCGCGTGTAAAGTAAACTGGATAGCTACCAAGTGAAAACAAATATTTTTTTTTAAATCAAGAGCAACTGATGGACTTTGTTAAGAATATATGAGTAACATCGATGGCTTTGTGGACAATTTGTACTTAGTGGAAACAATCTAAACCGGACATCCATTTAGAGCTTGAAACAAGTCCGATTAAAATTGAACCGGAAAGAGGTAAAATAATCCGAGTTTCTGATGAGTCTCTGTGTAGGTAATAATGAAACACACAAACGTGCGTATTACAATTTATATGACACACGAACACTTTACAAACTGTTGTTAATGTAATAATAATGAAGTTAGAACTTTAATTATACCAACATGTTAAATAAAAAACATGCTCAACATTACGAATTACATTACATTCTTGTTCAAAGCATATTAAATCTACAATTACCTTTTCAATTATTATAAGCAATTGTTCAACACCCGAGAAAGATACATATTTAAAATTATCTAAGGCACAGGCGTGTGATGGTCATGCATATATTAATTGTTCATTGCGTTTGAAGCATATATATTTCAATATGCAATTCAAATCAATTCAACAGACACTTGGAACTATCCTTCACAGGTCACTTTTATAAACAACGGACCGGATGTATGTTGTAAAATGCAAGTCTCTTTAAATTATTGTGCGATTTTAACAATATGATTAATGTACAAACCAATTTGTTGCTTTTGTGACATTTTTATCCGCATTTCCCACACTTTTAGCCTATGACGAGATTGCGATTAAAAATTGACAATTTTGAGGGATTAATTAATGTTTGTTTTTACAAATCAATATAAAGTGGGGTGGAAGAAATGGCCGGCTTGGAGAGGATTCCGGTTTAGAGAGAATCCGACTAAGGGGGTTTCCACTGCAATGTGTACATGAATGATATTGAAACATAGTAAGATAAGTACCCTCCATCAACCGAAATATACAATCGTCGTTATATTACATTTACATGTATTTCATCATATTGCGCGTTTGGCGAATACAACGTGAAATGTAGGAATTTGAATATCAGTCAAAATGATAGATGGTCCTCGATGATGTATGGGTTTATTGAAAGCACTGGAACGAAAATTGAGCAATTTATTTTGTTCAAGGTCGGCGCACCACAGAAATGACATTGAAGTTATATAATGTGTCAATATGTACATGTTCAACCTAAGTTGGATCAGTTGTGACCAAGATCTCGTGCGGAAACCAATACGTTTTCGAATGCCAATAACTCCTTCGCAAATAACTGATGCAAAATGACCTGACAATATGCGTTTGCAAAACGTATAAGAATAATACATAACAATAAATTAATATAAATTCTACCATTACTCTTCCGGATCAAAATCGAACAGTAATTATTATTCAAATGGCAATAATTCCGCTAAGAACATAATGAGCGGAACGAATTACCAAAATGCGACTGCTACCATTGAAATTAAGTGAAAATAATGTTTCCTTATCATTAGTCTCAGCAATCTTGTGATGAACAATCCTTATGTGGAGGCGAATTAATTCAAGGGAAGTAACTCCTTCGATCTGATAAAGGCATTTATATTTTATCAAACATCATAATATTAATCAAAGGGAAATTTCTCCCTGTCAATTTCGTTGAGCGGACAAATCAGAAAAGAGTCCACCCAATCAGGGATGCTACATATCAAGTGTCATCAGCTTTAGATCATTGGAACTTGATAACTCGCGTTTAAACGCAAAATCCATAAAACGACATCATATGACATAAATTGTTCGAAAACACATTGGACCGGACCGACCAGACAACATTATTTTTCCCTTTTGGAGTGCAAATAACGTATCTATTATCAACAACAAATACTCAATGAAAAGTCATTGAATCGGAACGACATGACAACGATGCGCTTGTCCGCCAAATATGAATGCTGCATATGAAGTTTAATCTTAGTCGGATCATAAGCTCTTTCGCGGAAACGGAACTTGTTACAGACAAAAAGATGAAAGGACTTACGAAGGGACGGAAGGGAATACAATGAAACGAATACGATTAACGGGAAAATTCCATTCAGATATCGCTTACGCAGTTTAATAAAACTTAGATTTCGGACGGACGGAGAAAGCGGCTTGTATATGCCCCACCCGGGCAGTATAAAACTATTGAAATATATCTGGAGCAATACTATTTAACCATGAAATACTAATGTTTAATGTTTAACGCAATAACACACGATTTTAAGAATATTCAACAAATGAATTGCTCTTAAATAACATTTATTTTCTGTTTTCGTTTTGGGTGAATCAGCCACACTATATTCGGTCCACGTAGGCTGAAAGAAACATACGTAACATCTTACTTACGGGAGAGTAGCAGGACAGGTTAGGCGGAACCTGAGACTCGACCAGTCCTGAAACACAAATATGGTTAATCAGCCTAGTATATATACATGCAAAACCAAATTCTCCCAGGAATAATTTTCTTTTAATTAATTGTACCGCATGAAATATGCGCTATCGAATGACAATATATCTAAAATACCACACAAAATAACATGATTTTTTTTGGATAGCTGTCTAGGTAGCTGAATAAACAAGTTGATAATAAGTAATCGAACATGATAAATATATTTTAGTTATAAGTTAACAACATGATATTTATATTTTTATTGCAAAACTTATGTAATTTATTTCATTTTAATACGGACGGCGAACATTTGTTATGTAATGCTGAGTTTGTCATTTAAAAACTCAGTAAAGTGTGTAACTGGCAATTATTATTGTGTATATTGAATCCAATTGGTGTTTTTATTTTATTTCTAAATTGCAGTTCTCACATGCTTATGTTATGCTATTTCATCTTATTTGTATCACAAAATTTACCGGGTTCCGTAATCAACAACCGTTTTTTTTTAGATTTAAGTTTTAGAATAAAGAATATTCTTTAAATTGAAATTTCAAAAAAATGCAATTTTGACGGGTTATTAGTTGCCACTTTCTACACCATTCTTTGTAAATAACACTGTGTCTATCACATTATCACAAATGGAAGCCTGTATTTATTAAAACGCTATATATATTTTGCTTAGGTCTAAGTCTATTATTTGTACGTAAGTCTAATAATGAGTTGGTTTCGGAACGCCCGTATCATATCTCCGCTATAAGAATTTATTGACTAAGCCTTGCTAGGAGTATTTAGGATAAAAATGAATGTAACGTTTTATCAAATGTAATTAAACGATGTTCGACCACTTAAACTTAAAGACGCAAAACAATACGTTAATTCAAGATGTAGGAAATATTCGCAATGTTGGCCTTTTTTCAAGAAAAATTGCCAATTCTCGATTAACTTCACAACCTGATCTTTTGAACGTTTGATTTAAACCAAGCGCATTTGTTTGAAAGTAAATTTGTGGTGTTCCAATTTTCTGAACTTTGTAAAATGCCGTCAAATGCAAATACTTTGCACTGAATTCTGTTGTGTGGGATCCAAAACAAATTTTCTTGTTGAGCATAATAGATAATGACAACGTTTTAAATTATTTTCCAGAACACATGTGAAATAATGCCTGAGAAATGCAAACACATTGTATAAATATTGTCTCACTCAACATCGTATGATATTTTTAGTAAATACAATGTATGAATACGTACCTGTAAACAAAGCCATAGCCCATATCCATCGAAAATGCATCTTCAAAGCGCTCTTTTTTAAAACTACTTCAGGAAATGGAATAATATACTGATTTATGAAATGTTAGTTCACTAGTATGTATTCTCTAACATAATTTTAGATAGAGGGTACTTATCTCGCATCAAACAGCAAAATGGTCAACTTTTATGAAACGGTCATGAAAACGATCTAATAGACCATCAACATACTGCTTATCGAATCTGCGGCAAGTCAAGTAACTCGTTGTACACGGAAATAGCCTTAAATATTAATGATTCCAAACATGTTCGTTAAATTTTCCTCTTGGTGTGCAATAAATGACACAAATATAGTCCAATATAACGGATAATGTACGTAAGCTTATCCTGATTGTTTTATTTAAATAGTAAGGGCTACACAGACATGTGCAAACCGCGTTGGCATGTCACATTAAAGCGACTTGACTTATCTGGTCTTAAAAACAAACCAATTATATGAAATTAAGTATGGTCATTTAACGATACAGCACAGCAGTATACTCCGCTGGACGACGGTAGTACACCATGGTATGTGGGCCATGTTTCATCCATCGATAATCATTCGGGCCAATCAATACATTTGTGATAAGTGATGTGAAGTGTAACGTGCGCATTATGGGGTACTTTCAATGCATTTCAAATAATGTTGTGACATAATATCATCAGGACCGTAATAACATTTCATTTGTTGTTAAATTTACTTAAGCGAAACAAATATTTCATAGATAAGTGCATCGCTCGTAAACTATTCAAACAAACTGTTGACGTTAATAATGTTTGGCCCATGAATACAAAAACAAACGGTTTAATTTAATCGTATGCAGTTCACAATACACATTCACATGAGTCTCAAAATGTGAGAAGAGGGTTTAATGCGCGTATAGTGTCGTCTCAGATAAGCCTGTGCAGTCCGCACATACTAAGCAAGGACGAAACTTTTCGCCTTAACTGAATTTTCGTCAAGAAAAGTATTTTTTTAACGAAAAAAATATTAAAAGCGGAAAGTTTTGTACCTGATAAGCCTGAACAGGCTAATCTGGTAAGCCACTTTACGCAAATTCACATGCATTAAAACCACTTTTCACAGAGCGAGGCTTCTTTTTTATCAGTTCGTTTTGAATTACTCATATGGTAGCTTCTATTACTTAAATCAATATTTACCATCAAAAAGTACCACTATCAGTGGGTTATAATTATAAAAATTACATTAAGATGATACAGATGTTAAGAACAAACATCAACATTATTTCCCATTTCATGTAACGAATATGAATATGAGTAACGCGATTATATATTCGTCGTTAAAGATGTATTAGGTAGCTTACTGTTTCAACGCAGGAGACTAAATGCTTACCTCGGGTCCGGTCGCCCGTATGTACCTCCTGTCCGTGCGTACGTCTGAAAAGTTTGGGACTTTCTCTAAGTCAAAACGTATTTAAGCTAGGTTGAAAAAACAATATGTGTATAGAGAAAACTATGTGGAATATGCAATTTTTTTCAGTTTGTTATTAAACAGAAAATGTTATTTGGATAATGACTTGACAGTAGCCATACACTTTCCTTTAAGCTTGATATGGAGATAGTGTTCTTATTCGGACTACCTAAACCCGGTAAAGGACTCCGATTTGTCTGTGTCGAAGCTCTTGTTTTATGTTTTATTTTTGGTACGTTATCTCCAATGTATATTAATAAGTGATTTCATTACTTTAACATTAATGTCACATTATTTTTCAACTACATGTACATAGTGTTCTATAACGCAACACATAGTTAAGGATATCACAAAATAATACAAAAAACTTTCATTTTTTAAATTTGCACAGACATTACTTATATTTGGAATAATACTAATATCATAGTATACCCTAGACAATATTAATATTGAGGACGACAACTCACCATCAGAAGTTTTATATTTGAGTTATTTGTGTCTCCCTTCTCCATATGGTATAACATTTAGTGTAGTATACACCAATACATAAACATGTCATTGATGAAATTCATCTTGCATTATGGATAGTTTTGCATGAAATAATGATTCAGAACCTTGATAATTTCTTAATTTTACTAACTGTATGATTTGAAGAAATATTTTAAGACATACCAAGTTGTTATACTAGATCGTTTAAATCGCATGGCATGTAAATATATTCTTTGATCTCAAAACATTCTGAAAAGTAAATTAAGCTCTATTATTTCCTATACAAACATAGTTATGTTGGCATCTCCGCCACGATTGAAAATGCGCTCGATATGAAACATGCATTTAACATTGTAAAAAAAAAACCGTTATACAGAAACTTAATAAATTGTATTGTATGTGTAGTTTGTTTACTGTCAATGAAACAGCTTTGATAACGGTGAAATAAACAACAACCATTGCATTTTATTATGTTAATCACTGCATTAGTAGATATCTGCATTTACATTCCTAATTTTGTACCGCTAATAAATCGATAAACATCAATTAAGAATGCGTTTTTAATAAAAAGAACTAAGAAAAACAACCAGTTCTCCTGACACACAGACATTCAGTCTGTTGTTTATTCGTACAATTTATTGATGAGCATGCTTGAATGAGCAAGAGATATGTAAATAGGTGGCGTATTCTAGTGCAATGACATCTAGTAATACACTTATATGTCTCGATCCCTATTTTTAAACGGTTAATTTAAATTATGCCGCGCTTATAGCATTTTTTAAAACCCACTTCATTACAATGTTTAATAATACTTTTTAAGTTTTGAATATCCATTACGTCTGTTTAATTCCAATAAGTTATCATTTTGGTCGGGTGCGCATAAATAAAAACAAAAACACAAATATTCTTGGCGCTTTTCTATGAAGGCCCTACAAAAGTGTTTCGGTTATGATCTAGATTTTGCTACAAAGGAATAATGACGGGACGCAAACGCACATATATAGTGTTATGAACGTCGTAAAAATTACATTAATTTCAGGGAAAATATCAAAGACTGAATACCTTGAAATTGCCTTTCACATGCCATTCGAACCGAGTAATTTGAAGCGTTATGCATGACACGAAAACGCAATTAAACAACCCGCTGATATGCTTAATTGCAAGTTAAATACCGTGACAAATCATGCCTTCTCTTTTCATGTAAACATATAAATCATTGCGCGAAATTTGCCTTCGGTCGACTTAAATGTTATGCATAACATCACGTAAAGATTAGGTGCCTAGTTGCGATTGTAGTAACATGATATAATGAATTCGACGCCAAAACACACTGTCGAATCTATTCATGCGCTACTAAGTTACACAAACCTTTCTTTCATATTTTACGTTACCATTTGACATATCCATGGGAGCGTATTCAAAGGATTGTCATTGCAAACGATCAATGGACCAGAGGCTCTACAAGAAGTAAAGTAATCCTTGCTATGTTTTGAAATATTTGCACCATTTTCCAACATAGTTGAGGCATCTTTATAACAAGTTATCTGTCAGTTGCACGACAAGGGAACAAAGATTGTCCTGAATTGCTCACATGAGACCAAGGTGCAACTATAGTCAAATGCATTATCTATTTGTTTACCTCTCCGTGATTCAGTAAAACAAAACTGTGTATTGATAGTATTAGTATGGACAGTGTTAATTTTTATCAGGGTTTAACAATTCCTAGTATGTTCGTAAAATATTCAAAACAATTTATACGCAGACGAAGTAAAGCTAAGAGTAATTTTGTTTGTTTCTTTTTATTGAATTTAAATGAAAAAATTATCAATGCCATTTAATTCAAGAAGCAAATTGTTTGGTATTCAAAAACAGTTTGATTCGTGAAAACAACAACACGATAGAGATGCAAAATACAAAAAATTAACATAAAAGGTAACAAGTGTGTCAAATGATTTTTTTAAACGTTATGTTATTAAAGTTTCATCGATGTTTGTATATAATTTAAATCGATAATAACTGCATAAGCACGTTATTGTTTTGCGATCATCATGTCAAACGCAGTAACACAAAACACTTGAAATAGCAAATTACCGTTCTCTCTCCTTTTAATGTCAATGTCACATTGTACATTTTTGCACCAATGGACTGTCATGTTCTCTTTCAGAACCCAATTATTTTGTTTGCAAATAATGTCTCTCGTTGACCGACATTAATTCTGATGTCGCCATCAGTCATCTATTCTAGCTTATGAAAAAACGCGGTATGCAAATTTGTCATTCAAACAAGCGATGTTATTGAGCAACGTGTCTCTACATCCTCTAAGCAATTACGCAATGATTCTAATAGATGGGTTAATTTGAAATGAGTTGAAGCGAAATAAAATCTCTACCAGAAAGCAATATTATCGGATGACTTCATGACACTTAATATGACTTCAAACTTTTTAATTAGCTACTGATTGAAGGTAACGATGTTTACTAAAAGGGTAATTGCGGTTTGTAATATCATAAAGCTTGCGACCCCGAACTCGATCTTGGCCATAGAAATAACAATTCATTCAATTTAAGTATTGGTTACGTACTTTATGAAATACGATGTCAGCCTAATTTCTAATATTAACGCAGGTTAAGAGATATGTACTGTGTATTCGAAAAACGCAGAAGGTTTCGTAAAGGAGAAGAGAATCTAAAAATGATATAATGTATTTACAGTTATTTTCAACAAAGAATAGTCGAATATTGTTTACATAAGATGAAAGAAACAGTTCCTCGTTAAGCTTAGCTATCACAGTCTGTGTCAACGATTGGTCATGTTGAACAAGCAGTATTTCAAACACGGTGTTAAATAATTGACGTCCATCAGGCAAGAACATGCTTGTTGATATAATGCTATTATATTTAATGACTGCATTATTGACGTGATTGACGTGGTATTGTTAAAAACGAGATACTAGTGTACCTAAGGTGGTTGTCGTCCTGTTTCCATGAAAATATATTGATAACTAACATATTATAGCTTTCAAGGAAAGCACTCGTAACATATAAAGTTAACACAAAACAATTGGTTTGGCATTATTTATTTTAGACCACACTGGATTGTGATTGCATTATTAATATTAAACAAACACTCGTCGGACAAATTACTATTTGTATACTTTAAATAAAAGCTTTGTAATTTAATTGAAAATCGAACAACATCATAGTGCAATCATTTGTACCATTTACGCCATTTAGTTTTATAAGATGGGATGAATTCGACATCACCTTTGCACATTAACAATAAGACGAACATAATACTACGGATAAGGCGTGTATGCATTGAACAAAATCATAATTATCAGACTAAGATTTCTATAGGCGGGCTTGACTAAAAAAAGAATACACGCTTTTCTATGGTGGATTATTCAAGTCACATCTCTTGTGTAGTTGAAGGTTTTGGAAAAGGTCGCACAGTTCATACCAGGAAAAATGACAAATATAATTGAACGAATAACAAAAAGCGCGGTGATATGACACATATGATATTTGACGTTATTTTGGTCGTTTTAGCGGGCATATTTGTCGTTTGGTGTGTGGCTGTGGCACTGATCTTCGAAGTCGACAACACATCAAAGCGAACAAACGACACATACACCAAACATAATGACAAAACAGGGCGATGTTTGCTCTTAATACGGAAATTCTTTTCGTTGTGACTTGCTGATGAACTTGTTAACTATTTCAAACCAGCAAGCGTGCCAGTAGTAATGAAATACATTAGCCACACACTTTCTCGCACACTGTGGCGGACAAATAGCTCATTCCAACGTCGTCTCGTGATCTAATAAACCATAAATTTGGCAAACACATCCGTTTTGTCATGAGAAAATGTTGCTGATTTCGGCAAATATATATGGTTGTGTTCATTAATATTTCCTCCGTAAATAGTTTTTTTGCCTGAGTTAGTTTCATTAGTAGTGTCTGGTTCAGTCGCATTGATAGTAAGTCATGAAGAAATATTCTTGATTGGATTAAATCGATTTTATATTATTTCACTTGGTAGAGATATCGACAAATCAAACATTATTCATTATTTTTGGTTTTTGACGGTTTGTCAATGATGTCAATTAAAACCTTTAGTGATCTATTAACAACCCCGAAAAGTATTTTAATCAACAAAACCAGCAAAACGCTAATTTAACGTGGTTTAATTTAAAACATACAATGTAAGAATAGTACGATGGGTAACTGAAGGTTTCAAATATTGTGAATTACAATAAACAGTCATTTTCTTTTCGAATATGGAAACTTTAACATTTATAGAGGTGGTATTTTACGACATGTATAATTGAAACCACAACATGCTATTTGAATCAGGTTTTTCTAGACGTGGTGTTCTGTTTCACTACTTTCCTTTATTGTTTTTGATTTCCACTAGCATTTCTGTTTCCTCACTTTTTATGAGTATTATCCAGCGTATTCTTCTCACTTCTTACCGTTTTGCATATATAGTTCTCGGGCACATCAACTAAACGTCCTTGTGTTCAACTGACTGTTGCCAGATAATAATATTTTGAACCGAATTTTTTTGTCTCTAATAAATTGCAAAGAAACGACCCATTAGCGATATTATGAGTGTTAAGTTCTTATCTTCTTTACGGTGTGTTTCTCTTTAGAATAGTCTACGTTCGTCACTGGATACCGAATAAATTCCGAATGAATATATGTTTTTACATAAGTAATAATGTACACATATAACTTAGCTCACAAGTAATATGAAATATATTTAAAGACTGTCGCCTTTCATACAGAAAACAAGCATAACTAATAATACAACGTTTCATGTTACATAATAATAGGTTCATATTTAAGAGAAATGATATGTAATTGTATGATGATTTATATTATAAACATTAATGGTTAAACATGTTCACATATAGACTTCTATTAATCCGTGTGACTATATTCCACGATTCAGTTGAATCTATGGTATATTTCAAAAATCAGTGAGTCATTTTCGAGACTGACCGAACTTAACAATAGTCAGACTAGTTTTAAACCAACTGTATACAATACAGAGTTAATCTTCAGCTGCATCAGCAAGACTGAAACATTCCGATCATATGAGCCGCGTTCTGAGAAAACTGGGCATAATGCATGCAGGTAAAGTGTCGTCCCATATTAGCCTGTGAAGTCCGCACAGTCTAATGCTGCGTTTACATTATGTTCCCGACAGCCACGACAGTCCCGTTTGTCCGAAACGTATCGCGCCGTGTGACTGTTGCAATTTTTGACCTTAAATCCAAGGTTTGCTAGGTTGTGCTAAATTTCCTAACGGTTTATCAAGGTATCCGTGACGTGCCGTCGAAGCGAAAACGCGGCCCTTCGACGGTGCGCTAAGTTTTCATCCACGGTCTGCCACGGATGTATAAATGTTGCTTCAAGGTACCATGCGTTCTGTTAAGTTCCCGCACGTTTTTTGTTTGTGTTTGTCTTGCAGGTCTGATACGTTGTACACGTTCTGTCAAGGTACCGTGCGGATCAAACGTGGAAATCCGAGAGGTTTCGGGCACGATTGTGCTCCCGGTATAAAACTCTCAAGCAACAGTATTTATTATAACAAAATAATTCCAGTGACATGGATGTGAACGACGAGGATGATTTTATGTTTGCATGCTTATTTGCAGCATTAATACAATCTTTGCGTTGTAAAGAGCTGAAAGAAGCACAAAAGTCCGTAAAAAGACGAAGAAGGATGTCAATGTCCCTGTGGGTTTGTCCATGGCTCTCGGAAGCTAGAAGGCAGCAGCAAGGGCACTGTGATGCATTTCTTACCAGGGAACGCCGCAACGAAGATAATTGGATTTTGCTGGAGGAAGTCAATTATGAGCTCGTTTTCTTCTTCAGTAAAATTTGTTATGACCCTAGGGGTTGTTATCTTCCTAGCACCTGCACCTCCTTCTGCTTCTTGTTCCTCATTTGTAAGGGGCGGATCAACAAGAGCAGTGGGATTTTCTTGATGGTGCTGTGGTAGGCATGGACTTTCAGATTGCTCCTCAACTTGAGCGTCCTTTTCAGCGCGGGGAGCCTTTGTTCGGCGCTTTCTTGGTGGCATTATACTGATTGAGTGTTTAGACTGAAATGAAAGTTTCCTGAATAACACGGCATTTATATACTCATCTTCAGACCGCGCGAAACGTGTCAGACCGTACAACTACTCAACTGGCCGTAACGAATCTGCCTGCAAAACGCAACACACCGTAACGGGTCGGAATAAACACGTAGCAAAACGGCTGTCAATTATCCTAGCTTGCCATGGTAATCTTAACAAAACGTCACAAAACGTAACAAAACTTGATAGAAACTAAACATGTCGGGGAATGAATGGAATTCCCGTAAGAGTACGGACCCTTTTCGGGTTCTGTTACGGCCTACTACGTACTGTCAAGTTTTGTTGCGTTTAAAAAGTTCGATCACGTTTCTCATTTCCGCCGTGGCTGCCGTGGCAATTTTTTTGACAGTTTAAAATTTTGGCACGGCATCTACGACAACCCCGTTGTGTCACGTTTGGCTATCCCGTTATCCTACTGTTGCCTCACGTTCATCACGTTTCCTCCATGGTGGACCGACACGTGATTGCCGTGGTCGCCGGGAACATAGTGTAAACGCAGCATAATCAAGGACGACACTTTCTTCCTAAATTGGATTTTTGCTAAGAAGAGACTTGATTTAAACGAAAAAATGTCATAAAAGCGGAAACTGTCGTCCCTGTGCGTACTGCACAGACGACACTTTACGAACATGCATTATGCCCAGTTTTCACAGAACGCGACTCATAAATGTTTAATAATGTAAGCAAACCGTTTTCTTACAGTATGACACACAATACATGTGATAGACATTAAAAACAATTACAAATTAATGGAACACAAATTAATTTAATTGCGGTCAGCACATTTTACGTTGGGGTTTAAAGAGGTGTGTTTATATTCGTTGCTTTCCGAAGCCGCTTTTTGTGAACGAAATCTTTATAAAATCTGTATTCAATACAATTTATATTGTATTTCTTAAATGTACAATACACCTGTCATCTACCTAATGGGGCAGTGTTACTATTTGACGCTTTGTTCTGAATGTTTTTTATCAAGTAAGGGTTTTACTGATACGTGTCTATCTTGTATGCCATCTTTAACCTCATCATTTATTCATCTATTCAATCAGGGTGAGCAAACAATTTTCAACATTGTAGGAAGCATTCTTGATTTGGTCGAATACAACAATAATCAAGAAATCAGATAATCAAAGCTGAGTGTGTATATAACATATAATGGAAAGATCACGAACTTTTTTTTTCTTTTTAAGAAGCAGTAACTAAATGATAGAGAATGTCATGAATTCTGATGTCCCTAAAAATAATGACATGAAGATGCATATTTAAGGAATATACGTGTAACAAGATATGGTTGTTTCTATAAGTACGCATATAAAGATTTATAAATAAAACTTATGCATCTTTGTTAATTATTCACAGCAAAACTGAAATCGATAATAATGATTGAATTGAAAAAATATAAATGACAAATGACCGCTCTCATTCAAACGCTGCACTGCCTAATCAGTAAATTATATTTCACTCTAGAAGCCAATTTTTTTTGTATGCAATTACTGACTGACGAAGAGTGACATTGATTTATGATGTTGCCAATGCCAATTGTAGCCAATGAAAAATGCGTGTTATGTTAATTAAACAAATCTTTTAATGACAACAAGTCTCTATTTCTAAGTAAGTTCAAATGGATACTAGTGACATTCGAAATGTTTATACACTCTAGATAATTTGCAAATTTATTCAATGTTTTTATTAATATTCATGTTTAAATAAAAGGTTATTTTTTTATTCTGTGAGTTAAATGAATTTAAACATACACTTACATACTGTATTTTCTATCAACACTTTTACCGCGCTACCTTAATTGTACGCTGTTTTAATTATCTTATTGGTACCAATTATTACTATTCTGAAACGTCGCTTAGGTTTATGCATATTGAGAGTCACTTTCCAGACATTGCATATACCAAAGGAATTCAGAAGTCGCTTTCAATTAAATAAAAAATTCTCAGTTAAATTAATCAATTGTTTATGAACGTTTGTATCATAATGTTAGACGATTTCACACGATGAAAACACTTCATCATAAGCAAAACAAGCCTTAGTTATGTTTAATTACTAGACAAACATATATGTCACTAATACGTCAGATTATATCCGTCGTAAGTAATTTGTTCTAATACAATCTATATGTTTCATATTGTATAAGGTACAACATGTTTAATCATATTTAGGGTTGAATTATACATATTTGTTATAAAAGATTGATACATTTAGCATCAATGTATGTATTTACTTTTTGACGCAAACCTACCTGTATATTGCACCGCAATGTATTACCACGGTGATATTGAACACAAATTGCAACTATTACCATATCGTTAAGGCAGCAAGCCATATTAAAGATGTATTCTTGGCTTTTGAGAATGATGGACATACTGTGCACTAGAGCTCACTTAAGTATAGAGATAACACACCGTCAATAGTAATATCAATGTCATACTGAATGAAGCTGTCAGCGTCATTTCAAATATTAACGCCACTTAAATATATTTTATTATATTTATGAAAAGCGCCGATTGCTATTAAGGGATGAAGAGAATCTAAGAACGCCATCCAGTTTGTTTGGGCATTTTCGTGAACAATAGCACATTGTATGACTAATGAACGAAACCATCTGAGTTATATATCGCAGTTGTTGCCATCAATTTACTATTGTGGACTACCAATCAGTATGCAAACAATGTTTTTTATTAAAGTTAAGGCATTCAATCTTCACTTTATATTCATAATTTTTCTTCTCATGTTTTATAAAACTCAGACAGACAGTTTCAATAGAAAATATTAAGTTTTACTTGATTATAGGTTACCTTCCTTAACATATTCGGTCCAACAGGCACAGCTCTAAATTAAGTCACACTCTTGCAGGCACATTTATGACGCACTATTGATGAAAATGTTTGTTAATAAGGATTGATACTTTCAAGACCGTGATTGATCAGGGTAACTATGCGTAAAAAGGATTAGTCACAAGGTAAAATGTTAGAAGATCTTGTTTGAAGTATATAGAGGATATTTGTTGGATTCGGTGGATTATCGATTATAATTCACGAGTGATCATAGAAAATGCTATTTTCACGAGTGGCGCAGCCACGAGTGAAAATATATATTTTCTATGATCATGAGTGAATTAAAATCAATAATTCACCGAATCCAACAAATTTTCTTTTTATTTTATGCTTTTTTTTCACAGTTTATATATATTGTTAAAGAGTTTAACTAAAGAATTTCGCTGCGATAATGACGTCATTTCGTCAAAAATGACGTCATTTCACAGTAAACAATGAAAATAATCGATAATTTTCACGGATAATTTTCACTGTTTGAAACAGTGAAATTATCAGTTTTAATTCACTGATATTTTTCTATAAACCACCGGAAAGCTTAATATAAAGATGACATATTTATGACTCTAAATTGATAAAACTTGGACTCGGTCATAATGTTTATCTTTCCTTTTGGCCAATTTCGAATCTCGGTAAAATGTGTTTACCAACTGGGTCACCAGGTGTAATTAAAACATTGTAACCACTCTAGAGGCACAATATATGATACAATCTTAATTATAACAGGTGTATTTAAATTTCATAGGTGGAGTTAGAATCTGAGTCTCGTGCGTCGAAAACCTTGATCAGAATGTCGAATCCAGAGGCCTCATTTACGAGTCACTCTAAGACTTGACAAAAATTTGGTCAGATTATTTTGTCTTGAATCTTTGTAACGAGCATAAAAACTAGTTCGACTTTGTAAATCTTAGAAACACATTGTCAACGCTCTAGAATCGACACTTATGACTTAATCCGTATACCAACTATACCATAATGAATATATAAACAATATTTAAACGTTCTTCGAATGTGATTTACGTGCGAAAAATAGATTATCATTTCAAATCTTACAAAAACATTTATACCACGATGGTTGTCAATTTAATGACTTAAGTTTTGATGCTGTTTTGTCAGAATCTATATCTTTACAATGTCAAGGTTCAAATACTAGAACAGAACAGAACAATATTCAAGTTAAGTTTGAATTCCGGTCACTCGCGTCTTGAAATAAGGTCATCAGGTGAAACTTTCCTAATAACACTGACTCGAAACCAATTTTTTGCGTTGCATTATGAACATTACACATCTTTTAGTAAAAAGCCTCAACTATGTAAAACACTAAGAATACACTTGTATTCGATGCCTTCCAAATTGGGACTCTAATCCTTTTTGTCATGATCGCACGATACAGTTGTAAATGAGTCATTTAAATTTGGTAAAGCAAAGTATTAGTTTTGTACGTAAATCAGACTGAATCAAATATTGTATACCAAACAATACGATGTAAACCGCGGCCACATCAAACAGCAATGGAATATTACTTCGAAGCATTTAGTCTTAACATTATTTATTTTAGCTAGATTGCATTGAAATTACTTACTTCTGTATTTAAACGCTCTCGTGTCAGTTTCCTGGTCCTAGAATCAGTACTTGGTGTCTTTGGGGGAAATCTAAAGAACGCTCCCAAAGTGGGAACCGAACCCGTGAATTTCCGATCGCTAGGTGGACACCATTTCCATTACACCACGGCGACCTTTTATCGGAGCATTTGCATATTATACCAAAGCACAGTCTGATTCATTTCGGAGATTTAACAAGTTTTCAATTAATTAACATTGGCGGTGTTTTGCTGTATTCTTCATTCAAAATATAACGAAAAATATGCACATATCATATATAGATCACATATTCTATTCTATATTGTTTTTTCTCCCACCGAACATTGCTGTCTATGATCTATTATATTATATAACGCCTAGTCGGTTTACTATGTGTAGTGCTCGACAACATCAAATTCACGCCTTTGAGTTACTGATTGATTCCACAGAGCATTATTCGAACCATACATTATCCTATAATTAATTTCAAACAGACGACCGACCATAACTGGCGTTGGGGTGATATGTTGAAACAAGTTATGGGGCATTTAACTGCCTAAAAATGCTTTCAGCTTGATAGTGTATGTCACCAGTTTTCAGAAATGGAATTAAAGTTAATGGTAGAGTATTTATACACATATTTCTCAAGATATGCAACACGCATCTGGGAATTTGTGTTTAATATAATAAGTTTATAAACAATCCCCGGGCGTTAAAAATCAGGTCTATTCAAGCGTGTAAATGTGTCCTGTTATAGACGTATTTGTGCTGAATGACAAAAACACGATACAATGAATATACTTTTTAAGTACTATAAAACATTATGATTTTATTAATATTATGATGAAAAGGCTAAATTGTTATGTGTGCATGCATGACAAATAACATTTCCTTTTCAACGAATTCACTGGACGCTCGTTTATGTATTATGTTTGGAAGATACCTTTCCGAGAAGCGTCGAAAAATCCCTATCGTCAATCATTCAGTTTCAAAACATTTTTTCTTCAAATGTTTCAATAGCATATGTAAATCCATTTTTATATACTGTATCTGCAGTTTTATTTCATTACTACTTCGGAGCACTTCGATGACTACGTTCCACCATCTGGAATATAATTAATTGTTAATAGACCAATGAGTGTGTCTACATCCCGCTTGTCTGAAACAAATAATGTGTATTCCCTCTGTGTTCTCTTCCCGATGCATGCACACACAAGAATAAACGACACGTATAAATGTTAGATTTGATTTTATAATTCTAGACATAAAACAAAAGAACAAATCAACTGTGGTGTTATTGTATGATTTTGATGATCAATGACCATTCACAAACTTTGTCAACTATGAACATTAAAGCATTGGAAAAAAATCCTAATCAACAGTAGTACAATGTGCTTTTTTAGACGACACATGCATATGCGTATGTCAAAACGAATATCGACAAAAAGATGTTATCGAAGATAAAAGACTTAGGGAACTATTAGGGAACGCTATTCGCTCTCTTTCCTCTAATGTAGTTTATGTTTTGATTCACAGAAGATGCAGCTGATGTTTTTCAGGTGTTTGATAATGAAATTATGGCTATGTTTACCTACTCAATGAAAGCATCTGCAGGACGTGAGAACGGTTTCAATGATTATAGCTTGCAATCGCTATTAAAACTGACATATATTTCAGACGTTATTACCACGGCTATTACTCTTATGGAATGACCAAGATTTATGCTGTTAGTACATATACACATTTTATGATAGGACCAAGAATCAAAACGTTTAATTATCGGAACGTGTATTTTTGTTTGCAATTAGTGTAAAATAACGATTGGTTATTGTTCAAATTACATATTGATTTAATGTAACATTAACACATATTTTCAGAAACAATAAACGAGCCGCGCACACTTTCTAATTACAACAACATGAAGGGGAATTACAGTAGGGTCATAAGTGCAAACTAGACAATCGCCGACAGGCCGAAAAAATAAGCCTTATTAGGGTAAACACATATTTTATTTTACAACAAAAGACACAGTAAAGCTAATTGACAAGTTTTCAAATAAACGATCGTTTCACACTTTTATTTTTATTTGCATTAGACGCTTATACCGATTGTTTTTTTGCGTAAGTCACATTGCAATTTTGCAAGAAGTCATTTCTTCACAGAACGTGTTTACTCAAACTCGAACCGAAGTGTACTACTAATGTTGAGAAACACATGATCAAAAGTATCTCTAATAGTTGTATCCCGGATACAGTAAAGCTTTGGATACAAACAAATGCTACCCAATGGTAAATCTGTTAACCTCATACAATATAAACATTTACTATTAAATTGAAACAACCATACGTTGAGGAAACGGTTCGTCAATTTTGGCATTGATTAATAAGTGGATTCTTTTCCAAAGCACATCGCATTGAGAAATAAGCCATTCGATGGTGTTCGTCTGAATCTTACTTATTAACTTGTATTTGCTATTTACGACTCTATATTTGAATAGAAAAACCGGTGGCCTACTCTTAAACAAGAAACATTGACTTAAGGTTAACAATGGCTTTAAATACAATTAAACCACTCACATTTAACACATGTTAAGTACCTACAAACTTTTTTTAACAAAGTAGCCGAAACATGTACTAAATAGATTATGAAAAGACACTTTATTGAGACTTGTACAGAGTACATCGTCTAAATACATCAATAACATATGCATACATAATGCCACGTTTTTAAGATACATACACACTTCTATTCATCTTTTAAATCTGTTTTGCTACATAATAGGCAATGCCGTTCGTTTCCTTGTGTGTTTTGAGCAGCATATCTACCAGTCTGAATTCTAAGTTGAAGAACTGACAATCCTAATGTAGAGATTTAGGATAATGATCAAGGTTATGTTCATTATTATACAATACATGTTTAAATACACAATTCATGTCGAGAACCGGGCTGTTGTCGACAATCCTATGCAAGTCCTCGATATACGTATCAATAACTCTAAATTTAAATTGTTGTAAAAATAGGTTTACCTCGACGAAATTCACGTCATCAAAAGCATGTGAAAATCCATATGTGTCTAACAGCCTTCTAATTCATATTTATCCATCAGCTAAATGATTTTATAGAACAAAATAACACACATAAAGTAAACATAAGATTTTCTCCACAGATATTTTTAGATAACGTTTATCCCACAGATAATTTTAGAACATGAACATAGGGACTACTTTTTTGGCATTTTACCCCTGTTTAAAGGTCACATGCACTTAAGACTAGTAGACGATTTCACTTGAAAAATAAAAAAAATGGATCCAACGGGGGATTGAACTAGGGTCTTTCGCGTGGTAGCCTGATACTCTAACCATGAGGCTAAAGTACTCACCCGATTGCGTAACTGTTTGAATTCGGAATACCATTTTTTACTACACAGCTGACGAAATCACTTGATTGCGTCATTCAGGTCATTGGGTACGCAGTCGTTTAACGTGTTAACGAGTGAGTGTGTTTACGATGGATTATTATAATATTATGAATGTGAAAAACAGTGTTGGGATATAACACTGACATGAAATGGTGAGACTGCATTTTCGATTTCGTTAAAATGTCGAATGTACCCAAATAACTCGATGTTCTGTTGAACAATTGAAGGATTCAAGTTAAGAAAAGTGTCAGTGAATTGTTTTTAACTTTAAGAAGAAAATCAATGTTGAATTAAAAGGGTAATTTCTTTGAGGAATAAGACGTTCTTTTGTCAGTCGATCAAAGATGTCTATCCACAAAGAATTGCCTGCTTACATTCAGTGCTTTAAAATGGAAAAAATGGATGGCGATGAAGAAATGTGTCCAGAATTTTAACTTGTCATGGATTGATGGAAGCAAATTAAACTTTACGAAAATAAACATGGTTATTACACAACTTCAGTGAGTACAACAATAACCAGTAGATGTTTTACTTTTTTTGTCAGTTAGTGAAAAGTGTGTAAAAAGAAGAGTTGTTTATAGACTAAATAAACTATATACGTTATCGGCGGAGATAAATGCTGAATCATGCTTCACGTAAGTGTAAATTTAAAAATGGCAGCCATTTGTGATTTTGGTATTTCACAGTTGTGAAACAAGAATTGTTGTTATAACAAAACCGTCTTTGTTTTACTTGAGTGTGTTAAATTTGTAACGCTGATTAAATATGAATCGAGGCGTATAGCGCTATTTTGTCTCGTTACTCTTTTTTGCGTGGAATTCTTAAGAACTATTTCGAGTTCCGTAAAGGGGAAAGATCTCAATTAATATTATTACGCAATGTCAGATTCAGTTAATTTTGTGTTTATTCGTTTTTGTTAGCAATTAAATACTACTATTTTGATTGCAGCAGGCATAAAATATATAAAAAAAGTATTGTAGAATGAATAGAATAATATTTTAGTGTGATTGTGTACTTAAATTTATCCCACTCGTCTCAGAAAGGCTTACAAGGCTTGGCAAGCCTCGCCATGTAAACCTTTCTTCACTCGTGGGATAAATTTAAGTACACAATCACACTAACATAGTAGTCTCTATGCCCCTCATGGCTATCTTGCAGGGCTTTTAAATATACACTTTTTATAATAATATAATCAGACTTTGAAATTTTCAACTAGTATTTTACAAGTCTTAGAAAACGTTTAATAAATAAAGGGTGTTGACCCAACTCCCCATATACTGCTGCATTACAAGGGCTCTGTTAAACAGTCAGCAATCGTTTACATAATTTTAATTTATTCGTTCTATTTCTTTTGACTTTGTGTTGCCCCAAACATCGCATGTATAGTTAAGACTTGAACCAATAAAAGCATCAAACAACTGACATATTGTTTTGGGGTTTAAATCAAAATCTTGACATTTAATGAATACTATATTTAGTGTTTTTAGTGCTTTACCAGCTAGATATTCTTGATTCAAATGGAAGTTACCTGTATAATTAAAAACTGTACCTAAGTAATTAAAATCATTGACAACCTCTATTGGTTGATTATTTTATGCCCAATGTTCTGGTGGTTAAAGACGGCCACGTTTCCGGAAAACCATATTTTTAGTTTTAGCTGTATTTACCTTTAGTCCCCATGTTTTGCAGTATTCAAGTAAACGGTCTAAATGAGATTGTACTTCTTCAGGCGATTTACTTTTAATTGCCATATCGTCAGCAAAAAGCAACAATATTAGTATAATATCATCAAACTAGGTCTGCTGTAAGAACATCATTACACTGCGTTGAAGTGCTGCACAGTAATATAGAACACTCCTGAGTGAAATCGTATTTCTTATCTACTACTTTATACCAGAACAACAACTGTATGCAACAAATGATCAAATCTGGGATCAGCCCTTGGACCTGTCAAGGCATTAAAAAAAGACAACCACGCAAGAATAACCTATGCCCAATACGATACTTACATCTCTGAGATGACTATAATTTTTTAACATTCAACCGTGGCTGCTATAACCTTTTATTTTTAATAAATACTGCTGTCTACATATAAGCATAGTTTATTTCCAGAAAAAATGTTTTAAGTGATATTGTTATGCGCATCTAACAGTATATGCTATGTCTATAGGTGTCTATCGCAACCGTTTTATCGCAACCGTTTTTTTTTATTGTTTTCACTTCAAATTCACTTATGCTGTTAATGCAGCATCATCATACTAAAACAATATCCCTGAAAGAGAAAAATAATGCATTTTAATATCAACCGTACTTTCGTTTTGACAACTAAATATAACTACTGTTTTCATTGTTTCTTTATGTTTTACGTGCGGACATCATACGCCCATAATAGAAGTTCGGCTTGTATGAAACTATGGGATCTGCAAACCAGACACACAATTAATATCATTTTTATTGATACATGTTGTTTGAAACGACGGTAATTCTGTTTTGTAACAAAGAAATGTGTACGTTATGAATTTTCCATTTACGTTGATAAACCATAAACAATATCGGAGGACTTGGAAATGACTTCAAGTGCATTCGTTAAGTATATAAAAAGCATACATGCGACAAAAAATAATGTTATAACGCATGTAAACAAACAACAAAAACATCCACATAAAAGCAAAAAACAACAACAACATAACAACAACAAAAGTGCCGTCAAAACTAAATGTTCAATCAGGAAAACATATGTCGAGAACGTTTGATACCCTTAGATGTACTATGTTGAACTAAGTCCCTTTGGTGTCATTCCGTTTGTCAAAGAAGAATTTCTTAAGTTATTGTTTGTTCATAATAAAAGAACTATGACATATTTAAAACACAGCAGCTGGTAAAAAGCATGTACGTCGTGTAAGCCAAGCAAAAAATATAAAATAAAATGGAATCGAGTAATGTTACACATTTAAAACCAAGAGCAATATTTGTTTATTGCAATGACATCGCGAAAATGTTCCCCAAACTCTGCTTCTCATATATATTTATAATGTTGATTTACGACGTGGTAGTTTTCCGATATTAATAAAACACTGTTTTCCAATTACTGACGAGCCATTTCATTGAAATTATCGTATGATTTTTTAGACTGTTTAGTATTATTTACTTTACGTTATATGTTGAGAAGACGGCGCTAAGTTCTAATAATGAACTAAGTAGGTTATTTTGGTTACACAATGTAAGGCTTATAGACAGTGGTTTAACGTTAATTTTGCACATTGGTTGATTGAATTGCATTTGGCATTAATATACCCCGATGTTTACCAGAGGAAACTTAATTTGTTGCCATCAGTAATGTTTCGGTTAATCCTAGTCAGAGTACTGTGAAGAATGTAATTATTTGACGCTGTACGTGATTAACACGTCTTAAGTGTTTGTTTTTCACAGGCGTCTGGAAATAAACTAAGGCTGTATAAACAACATACGTCGTTCCGTAGGAGCCTTTATGTGACGGGACATCAATCACGTTTTCATAATAAATATTTCGTACTAGATAGGAAATCGCAGTACAATTTATTGGACGGACGGACTAAAAACAGACACATTTCTTTTTTCAACTCAGTCTCAAATTCTAACAACCATAAATTAGGCAAAAACATTCGTTGTGTCAATAGAACGTGTACCTCAATTAGACCAAGTTGCATGGTTTCGTTCGTTAAATATTGACACTGTAAACAAGATGCTTATGCCTGAGCTTGTTTCATGAGTATGACATAGTTCAGTCAAATTGTGTGTAGGTCATGATAAAATGTTCTTGATTGGATTTAATTGATTGCATGTTATTTCAGTTGTTATAGATATCGATGATCTACGATATATTATTATTGTTTTTTGAAGATTTCTGAATGATGTCAATGGAGACCCTATGTGATCTATTAAAACCATCTATTTGTAAAAATATATTAATCAGCAAAACCAGCAAAATGCTAATTGCACGGGGTCAAATGTAACACTCACATTGGTAGAATAGAACGATGGGTATTCGACGTTTTAAAACAGTATCATCGAACGTTTTAAACATTATCAAAAACATCCAGTGTACATTCAGTTTCTATTCGAACAATTAACTTATACTTTTATAAAGGTTGTGTTTAACAATATATTTAATTGAAAAAAAAGTAAACAAACATGTTATTTTACCTAGGCTTATCTAGCAGTCGTTTTCCATTACAATTGGCGGAATTTATTTCTCTCTAGAATTGTTGTTTTCTCACTGCAGCAATATTATCCATTCTGTCATTATCATTTTTTTCCGTTTCCCAAATGTTTTTCTCGGGAACATCATCGTATCGTCCTTGTGATTGACTGATTGAGAACATTGATTGAGACTGATTGTTTTGATGTTGTCAAGTTATACCCATCGATTCCAAAGAAAGAGGGCCTAGAGGCGTGCAAACAAGCTTTAAATGAACGCTGTACTAAGACCATCAACACTGAAGCGGTGATTGAAATGATTAAAACTGTTTTAGAAAATAATGTGATCGAATTTTGTGGACAAGAATACAGACAAAAAGAGGGAGTAGCTATTGGATCAAAACTTGGGAGAAATTATGCCTGTTGTTACATGAGAAAATGGGATGAACAATTATCTGAATACAATAAACAACCAATATTCTATAAACGTTTTATAGATGATGGGTTTGGACTATGGACACATGGAATTGACGAACTCCTGAAATTTTTCGACTATGCAAACAAAATACATGAAAACATCAAAGTAGAATTAAGATGGAACACAACACAGATAGACTTCTTAGACACAAAAATTCAACTAGAAGATAATAAAATAACAACTGATTTATACTCAAAGCCAACCGATATGCATCAATATGTCCAATATGACTCAGACCATCCAACAAATGTGAAGAAGGCAATACCCTATGGACTAGGAATACGTTTTAAAAGACTATGTTCTGACGAAAACAAATACAGACATCGGAAAAAAGAATTAAAACAGAATCTACTGAAAAGAGGATATCCAAATAAATTTGTTAACCGTGAATTATCCCGAGTTGATAATTTAAATAGGAAAGACTTACTAAAGAAGAAAGAAACAAATAAAACAGCCAACAAGAGAGTACCACTAGCTATAACTTATTCTAACAACCTTCCAAATATCCACTCAATAATTCGAAAACATACCGACAAACTATATAAATCAGACAGAATGAAAAATATATTCCCAGACGTACCAATAATTGCATACAGACGAGATAGGAATATCAGTGACATTTTAGTTCATGGAAAAACAAATAAAGAGATAAACAAACGTTTTCAACTAATACCACAATCGTGTAAGACTAATTGTATAGTCTGTAAAATGTTGAAAAAAGGTTTTCATAACAACCCGAAAAGTGAAATTCCAAACGATGCAATAAAACAGAACTGTAACATTTATAACTTGGTGTATGGTATATTTTGTATTAAATGCCAAAAGATGGTATACGTCGGAGAGACAAGCAGATCATTAAAGGAACGTGCTAAAGAACACGAGGCTGACGTGCGGCTACGAAGAAATAAACCAATCTCAGAACATTTCAATAGTGCGGGCCACAGAGGGCAGGATATGGGTGTATCAGTGTGAACACAAATAAGAGACAGTTCCCATTATTACAGACTTATTAAAGAATTGGAATTCATAAAGAAGTTTCAAACGCAATCACCAAATGGACTAAATACAAAAAATCAACTTGATGTCCTGCTACGGGAAACTATCTTGTAAAAAATATATGTGAAAAACATTTTATATTAATCATCAACATAAATGAATGTAAAAATAATAGTACTTTATGCAATTTATCTTGTCCATAATGTGTATATGATATATAGAATAGCAAGTATGAATGATTATTGAATCAAATATCATTATAATATTTTAAATAGATATGGATTGAAATAATTAGTCATTAAATAAGTTTACCCTATTTAATTTATGATAATAAGTTTAGGTAGATTATAATTACATATGATGATGATTGTTTTAATGTAAAATATCAATTTCTTAAATATATAAAGCACACATTTAACATAAGATTAAGACACAATATGTAAGTGTTTAACGTCATTTCATTTTTGGCGAATTTTTACATTTTTTGGCGCCTTTTTATATAACGCCATTTATGACGTCATCATGTACAACGTCATTTGACGTATAAAAACATTTTTCTTTGTTATTTAAATTGTGCAGTCAAAAGACGTAAAAATGTAGTTAACATATTATTTCCATTGTTTTGATAAAGGCATTATGCCGAAACGTCAATTAAAGGAGTATAATCAGAGAGTTATGATTGAGAACAGATAACATATTTTGAACCGCTGTTGTTTTCTTATTGAATGCAAATAAAAGATCAATTAGAGATATTGTGTAGTTCTCTTCTATACGGTGTTTAAAATTTTAAAACAGTCCACTATAGTCATGTGTTTTTTTTCTAACAGGTCAGACGTGATCACGGTTCTGGAGTTTCATTGTTTGAGTATTATTTCACAGCTCCATACGTCGCATTTGTTCTATGATAATTATATAAAAATTACATTTTTATTCAAATCAGCCTCATGTGATCAATCAATCAAAATCAATTACAAAAAAGGAATGCATTTTAATTGCATTACCATTTAGGTTTAACAATTGTTAGATAGAAATCCGAGCGACTGAATAGTAACTATTTGAGGCACGACTTAATGAAAGTAAGCAAGTAAACATTATTTGTTGATGGTTTAGAATATATAAACATATAAACTCATAATTGTGAATGCCTGCCATGTTAACACGTTCATGACAACGATACCTAGGAAGCCCATCAATAACTTTCTGACGACGCCATATATATTTCGAAAATCATTAATATAATCAAAACGTCTTGTGCAGGGTTTTAAAAAAGAAAAATAAGGATGAATGCTGCGTGAAGTAACATTTCATATAAATGAAATTATAAACGTCTTCAAGCTGAGTCCAAGTAAAACAGTACACACACAGAACCTGTGTGTTTATTTTATTTTACAGTAATTAAATATTTAATACATGTGTGTGTTGTTTGTTCATAAAATATGATAAATCAAAACTAAAATTATATTTGTATTTTAATGGTTTTGGGTTATATTTTTACAAATCCGTAGTTTATAATACTAACCGTATATGGTTTTGAGTTGGTTTATAATGCTATAAGACTCAGGAACTGCCATGCTCGTTTGTTGCGGGATAGTAATGCTTGAAATACAGTTTAGGTTTCTACGTTTTCGCAGTATGATACTGTTCTGATCTGGCTGTGGAATGGGTTTTCTAAAAAAACACAACATACATTAACATTTCTGAATCGGCCTTTAAAAAGTGAATAACTCGAAATTAGTATTTTTCTTTTACGCTAAGTAAAATGAGCATTTTACGTTTTCAACTTGGCCCATTTTACAAGTGAATGTCTCGGAATAATTTCAGTAACATTCGCAACTTCATGTAATATCGCATATATGAATTGGTAGTTACTTAATACATCTAGCTGACAATCAACGCGTGGGTATTGCTGTGTGTATATTACGTATAAAAGAAAGGAAACAAACTATTTCGTTTAATGTAAGAAACACTTACTAAATGATACATAATGGAATGATTTTCGATACCACTTATTATAAAGAAACACAGAGAAAAACAAATGATTATACGTGTTACAAGTTATGGCTGTTTTTATCATATGTTTGTTGTTAAACATGACAATTAACCAATATAAAGTACGCGTTTATATTATTTAATGCGCAGCAGAACTGAAATCAATACAATTTTGAACAATTGGAAAATAAAAATGACAAAGAACGTTCTTATTCATAAGCTTTCACTAAACATAAGTCAAATATGTTTTATTTAAGAAGCCAATCATTTGTATGCAATAACTGACTGCCGAAGAGTGACATTTATTATGCTGTCGGCAAAGCCAATTATAGTCAGTGAAATATACGTGGTATGTAAATTTGACTGTCAAGAACAAAAGCATTATGTTGGCACCATGTCTGTATTTCGCAGCAAGTACAAATTAATACTTATGGCATTCGGATTGTTTAATTCGTGATAAAACCTGTACACAATTGCTCTGTGCTTGTATATATTCATTTAAGAATACTCGTCATTTGACGCTGTGACTAATATGATCTCAAAGATATACTTCCATACGTTTTTTATCAATCAGTATTGTTAAAGCGCTATGTTTATGCGATGGTTCTGTTGTCTTATTGGTCGCATTGTTTGGACTTAAACGCCGTTTACGTTTAAGGCGTTAGTTTACGGGAATGTTTTAGTAAAGAAATACATACACAAAATTTTATTGTAACGAATTTCAGTCAAATGAAGTAATGTTCACGTACGTTTTTGACATAATTTTTAATTTGAACACTTCATCATAAGCAAACAAGCGTAAGGTATATTAAATTACTAGCCAAACTATAATAAATGTCATTTATACGTCAAAATTCCAAATCATTATGAATAGTATATATCGTTCGTAAATTTTGTCTTTTTACAATGCATATATTTAATATTGTATCAGGTTAACAAATGTTTCATTAGAACGGTAAATTTCGTAATGAAAGATTTGCATATTATGCAACCCTGTGTGTATTTATTTATTGACGAAAATCCACCTTAATATTGCATAGAGTATAACTACTGGTAAATTTAACACAATATAAAGAAGTAAAACTCCAGCTGCTGGAGCAGTATCTAATTCTTATTATATACAAACAAGGTTTCTAAAAATAATAAAAATTTCAATACCGCTACCAGCCTCTGAAGGCTGAAAATACAACAACATCGAAGATGTGTACGGGGATACAAGCTACTGCATCGACGCCGCACACATCGAATTGCTGAGCAATTCAATATAAAGAAGTGAAACTCCAGCTGCTGGAGCACTATTGAATTCTTATTATATACAAATAAAGCTTCTTAAAATAATAAAAATAACAATACCGCTACCAGCCTCTGAAGGCTGAAAATATAACAACATCAAAGATGTGTACGGGGATACAACGCTTCTGCATCCACGCAGCACGCATAAAACTGTTGTGCAATTCAATATAAAGAAGGGAAAAGCAAATGTAAGGGTATTGACATATCATGAAAGGCAGCGATGCATATTAACGAGGTATAATTTGCTTTTGAGAATGCAAGACATACTGCGCACTAGGGCTCACTTAAGCATAGCGATAACAAATCTTCAATTGTAATATCAATTTCAGACTGGATAAAGCTCGTAATGTCCTATATTGACGTCAGTAGAATGTTTCGTATTCTTTTAATGAAAAACGCCGATTGCTATTAAAAGATGAATATTATCGAATAACGCTTGACAATTGTGTCAGTTACTTTCGTGACCAATTGCACATTGTATGACTTCTGAAAGAAATCGTGCTGCCATCAATTAACTATTGTTGAGTATCAATCACTATTGTAAACAATGTTTTATCCGCGAGCCAAGGCACGTTGATTCAATCTTCACTTTACAAGCACAACTGTTCTTCTCATATTTATGAAACTTGGTCAAAAAGTTTGAACAGAAACTATTTAGATAAAATTGAATAAGAACCTAAATCTCGTGCGTAAAAAACCCTGACCATAATGTCGAATCTAAAGGCCTAATTTATGATTCACTCTTAGACTTGACGAAATTTGGTCAGAATAAATTGTATTGAAACTATGTCACGAGCAAAAAAACAAGGTCGCCTTGGTAAATTCATTTTAGAAACACCGTGTCACCGCTCTAGAAGCGACATTTATGACTCAATCTGTATACAAACAATAACATACTGAGTATGTTGACAATATCTAATATGTGCTCGAATGTGATTTACCTGCGAAAAACATTGATTACGATGTCAAACTTTACAAAAACCTTTATACCACGATGGGGGTCAATTTAACGAATTAAATTTTATGCTGTTTAGTCGGAATCTTTAGCTTTACACTATAAAGTTTCAAATAATAGAACAGAAAAGAACAACATGTTAGTTATGCTTGAATTTCGACCACTTGCATCTTGAAATAAGGTCATCATGTCAAACAATCATAATTACACTTTGTCGAAATCGTTCACTGAGTCACTGTCTTACATCAATTTATTTTGCGGTGGGTTATACATATTACGCATCTTTCAGTATAAAACCGCTTATAATCGATGCATTTAAATTGGGAAGTATATCCACATAGTTGAATCTAATCATTGCTGTCATGCAACGCATGATACAGTTGTAAATGAGTCATTTACATTTGGTTAAGCAGGTGTATTAGTGTTGTACACCATACAATGTCATTTGTTTTCATATAAACTGCATCATATATTGTATATATTAACTATCTTTAATAAATGATAAATTAACTTTTATGATTTGCGATGTTAAACAAAAAAATAATTTGTGTTTATAGTGTGTGATTAGTGATTTGTGATGATCATTTATAATTCAATGAATGTGTAATATATTCACATTAAAGCAACTTAAAAACAAAAACAGTGTACACCCATAAATAAACCAAAAGGATAGTAATCGTATTAGTAGTACACAGTATTTTACTTTATTGAGAGAATATGAATGCGTATGTAAAACACGCGTAACGCCCACAATATTTTATCGAAGAAAACACTTTGCAATTTACAGGAACGCAATTTTCTTCCATCTTTTTATGAATTTTATGTTTTGATTAACAGACGATGCAGCTGATGATAGTCAGATGTTTGATAATGAAATTATGGTTATGTTCACCAACTCAACTCAAGCATCTGCTCGACGTGAGAGTGGTTTCAATGAATTATAGCCTGTAATTGCTACCAAAACTGACATGTATATGGTGCACGTTTTTTTACAACGGCGCTAAATTTTATGTTATGATCAAAATATGTGCTACGTATTCACTTTTAATGATAAGACCAAGAGTCAGAAAGTCATTTAAACATATTGGAACGTGTATTTGTGCTTGCAGTTCGTGTAAAATAACGATTGGTTATTGCTCAGATGACATATAGATACAGCATAAACCATATATGTCTGAAACAATAAACGAGCCGCAAACTCTTTGTAACTACAACGACCTAAACGGGACATTACATTAGGGCCAAAAGTGCAAATAAGAAAATCGCCGAAAGCCCGCAAAAGGATACACCAACGATTTTTTTATAAACAACAAATAAACAATAAAGCTTATTGAATACATGTCAAATACGTGATGGCTTCACACACATGCGTTTACTTTTATACAACGCGTATTGTGTGACTAGTTGGCAGCAATAAACGGGATTATATTATTTATTTTTTGGAAGTTTGATTGCAAGTTGACAATTAGTCATTTCATCGCATAACGTGTTGTAGTATACCTGAACCGACGTACTACTAATGATGAAAAACATATGTTCAGCAGTACATAAGTATCTATAATAGTTGCATCTCGGATACAGTACAGATTTGGTTACATATAATGCTAACCCATGTTGAATCTTTGTAGCCTAATACAATATAAACATTTACTATTTCAATTCAACAACCGTGGGTTTAGGAATCGGGTCATCATTTTTTTGCATTGATTAATACAAGGATTCTTTTCTAAAGTCTATCGCATTAAGAAGTCAGTAAATTAATACTACAGTACTTGAAAAAGTTGTAATTGGACATGCATGTAGAAAGGATCTCATGAATACATAAGCTTTGTTTGATGGCCGGGGATCAAACGTGCAAACGTAGTTTTTTAGTCCTGCGTTCTACAAACTGGGCTAGAAGACACAGTTTTTCTTTTTAGAACCCATAGTTATTCAAAATCACAACAAATGCATACTTCTTAACAAATCCAGACTCAATTATGGAAATTAGTGTGTTTTTTCATAATTATATTAACAACTCAAACATGATATACATTTCCCGATGCAATACGTATGTAATATTGTTATGTCGGCATTGTTTAGAAGTATGCATATGTTGAAATACAAACTGTTATTTCGTTTCAATATTGATTCAACGGAATGATTTATTAAACAATTGAACATGTCGGAAAATGATTTAAAAAGCAGATGGCTTGACGTCGCAAAAGAACGTGCAGAATGCAGCAATACCATTGATACATTTATTAGATATTTTTTATGTTTTTCAGATCAAAGCATTAAGTACGGACAAAGTTATTTACTGATTACAGTTGCTAATGACCGAACCAGATACGAGATACCAATATATTTTTCGCTTCTATACTTTAACGAATCACCGAATCGAACGGAAAGCTGTGTAAAACACTGGAAAGAAGTGGTAGACGTTTTTTGAGTAACAACTCAATGCACGCACACCGTTAAATACAAGTCATCAGTCTTCTAAATATCACTGTACCAGTACGCTAGAAGGATGCACAGGCGATTAAGTTTTATTATTGCGCATGCAACCAATGCTTGTTTGTTTTACGTTAGCGCAAGAAGATGAAAATAACCTTTAATTACCAGAGATACCTTCGTATGCAAAGTCAATAAGGTACAAAAGACACAAGCGCAATATATTACAACACAATTGGATCTATTTGGCATATGCATTATGTTGAGTCTCGTTGAGACTACACGTTGTTTACATTTTGACGTACATTATCACATCTTAATAAGCGATAGTTTGAAAGAAATAAAGCAATCAATAAAACTCCGAAAAAAGAAAACTATGCATATGAAAAGATAACTCGAATGAACGCGTTGGAACGGCCAATGCTACGCAATAAGGGTCAAAACCTGTTTGGGGACAAGTCCAACCTTTCACTCACCCCATAATAATTCACAACCCAATAACGCGTCTAAACGATCTCAATCAAATAAACTTATTTCGACAAAAAATATAACTTGTGTGCCGAAACATTACGCGCAAATCGAATACATAACATAAAATTGTAATGCTCTAGTGTCGTAAGAATCAGTGTCTATTGAAACAAACAGTAGAGATGCTTTAACAGTATTAGTCTTCAAAAAGGTATGTTGCATCTTTAAAGAATATCAGTTCTTATATATGTGATATCACTTCAGAAAGTTGTGTATCGTATGTGTTGCAAGTAGTAGCTCTATTGCCTATAAAAAAAAAGATAAGTAACCACCTTGAAGATAAGTACGGGGATACACTTTACTAAATCCACAGAGCGAAAATTTAAATGTTGTAGTATATAATATAGCAAGCAATTATGTCAACATTCTCAATCAGAAGGAACATTTATGTTTCTATCAACTTCTTTGATAACAAAACATTAACCGCTTTGTAACGATCAAATCAAAACATAAGTTTAAACCGGTTTTATTGGATAGCCGAACCTCAACTTTAACTTAAAAGTTGGAGTAACAAATTGGAGTTACAATTGTAAATACATATATACATATAATTTGTCAAGCGTTCTACAAAAAGTATGCAACTAGACTAGCAATCACTTTTTCGGTAGAAATGCATTCGATAATATAAACAAATAAAATAAAATAAGTATATTTGCAAATAATATTTTTTCTGAAAGTGTAGAAAGTGCCGTACAAATGTACATTTTCATTTGCAAATAAGCACTCAATTTTTAAACGATTTTACCAACGCACATGTCGGCGCCGAATATAAGAAGCATATGACAAACCGTTCAAAAACATAGAGAGAATAAAGACTAAGGAATAAACGCTAATATACTTGTTAACAACCGATGGAGTAATCAACCAATTGTAAACGACTTTTTGACTCTTAATATTGAGTTGGAAAAACAAAGTATACAAGTAACACATGAGTGATTGTTAAAGATATTAATTGTTATTACACACTTTTCATTTAGCAGTCAATAGTTTCACGATTATAAATCAGTCAATATTCTTATGTTATGACGATGCCCAGAAATCAAACTCGTAAGTCTGATAGTGCCTGCATTTGGAAAAATGCTTCTTTCGTAATTAACATGACACAACTGTTTGTATTTATATCGAAATCGGGGGACGGCGCATTCAACTTTAAATTTATATTATGAATGCACAATTCAATATAATTAAATGCAATGAATAATCGTGACATATTGTCGCTCCATTAGGGAAATTTCATTTAGTGTTATCATATATACACATTAACTTCAAAAAAGCGTTTTCATTGAAATTGAACATTTTCTTTTAACGATCGGCCGGCGTAAAGTGTTTATTTGAGTTACACATAAGCACACATTCTTTAAATGTCGATCTGCAGTAGATTACTCTTTTAATAGAACTACTGTTTTATAGTTTATTTATACTTTATAGTAAGGACATCATATGTAAAAAATAGAAGTCCGGCTTCTATGATAATACGTGATTGGAAACACAGCAAACACAATCATTGCAATTTTAAATGATAAATGTTGTTTGAAACCATGGTAATTCTGTTGTAAACACAGGAATGTGTAAGTAATGCATTTTCCATTTACGTTGATAAACCATAAACAATCTCGGAGGCATCCACATAAGATTACGAGTAAAGAAATACACAAGAAATACGCGACGATACGAAAACAAAAAGATATTTAAAGACTTTTTTATCATTTGTGTGGACTATGTGATGGGTGTTTGTGACGCTGTTCTTAAAACTCGACATCACGTCATTGCGAACGAACACCACATACTGCTAACATAATAAAAAACGATGGCGCCGATAAAACCACAGCAAATAAACATGTGCTGCATTTGTTGTCGTTAAGGCGTAGATTCTTCTCGTTAGGGCTCGTTGGCCTACGTGTAAACTATGTAAAACACGCAAACGTGCCAGTAGATATGGAGAACGCAAGCCACACACTATTTCCCGTAATGTGGTAGACAAATTTCCTATTTCAAATCAGTCAAGAATTCGTATAACCATAAATAGGGCGAACAAGTCAAAGTGTGACAAGAGAAAATGTAGCTCAATTCGACCAATTTGTATGGTTGCGTTCGTAAAATATTGACACTGTGAAATAGGTGTTTATGCCTGAGCTTGTTCCATGTGTATGTCAAAGTTCAGTCGAATTGATTGTATGTGATGAAGACATGTTCTTTATTGGATTAAATTAATTGCATTTTATTTCATTTGTTATATATATCGATAATCTTCGATTGATTAGTATTGTTTTTTGAAAATTTCTAAATGATATTAATCGAGACCTTAAGTGATCTATTGAAACTATCTGTTTAAAAAAATGTTAATCGGCAAAACCAGCAAAATGTTAATTGCCCGCGGTTAAATTTAAAACTCTGATTGGTAGAATATTACGATGGGTGTTTGATGGTTTTAAACATTATCATCGAAGGTTTTAATCATTATCAATTCCAGTGGACAGTCAGTTTCCTTTCGAATATTAAACTCATACAATATGTAGACATTGTGTTTTACAATATTGTGAATTGAAAC
The DNA here is from genome assembly GCF_020536995.1 of Dreissena polymorpha. Classification (NCBI taxonomy): domain Eukaryota; kingdom Metazoa; phylum Mollusca; class Bivalvia; order Myida; family Dreissenidae; genus Dreissena; species Dreissena polymorpha. The sequence goes on along the minus strand of NC_068364.1, from coordinate 55,457,020 downwards.
TACAGCATGCTATATAACATAGGCTTATCTGGAAGTCATTACTATATCCGTAATTTGTGTTTCTCCTCTAGCATTGTTGTTTCCTTACTGCAGCAATATTATCCATTCTGTCATAATCAGTTTTTTATGTTGCCCATATGTTGTTCTCAGGAACATCATATTATCGTCATTGTGTTCGACTGATTGATGACAAATAATATATTTAGAATTGATTGCAAGCAAACGACCCATTAGCGATCTTATAAGTAGTGCGTAGGTATCTGCTTTTCGGTGTTTAAATCTAAAGTAGTCCAATACCGCCTTTTTTTAACGAGAAAGACGTTGTCACGTTTCTGGAGTTGCATTGTTGGTATATATTTTAGCAGCTCCATACGTCAGATTTACTTTATTATTATTATTATAATTAAAACATTACATTTTTTTTTTCAAATCAACCTCAAATCACCAAACATTAAAAATCAATTGCAAAGAAGAGAATGCCTTTTAATTTAAATACCATTTAGCTACTCAATGGTTAGATAAAATTCCGAGCGACTTAATTGAAACTGGTTATAAACATTATTTGTTGATGTTTAAGAATCCCATATAAACTCATATGTGTGAATGCCTGAAATTTTAACACGTTCATGACAACGATACCTAGTAAGCCCATCAATAACTTTCTTACGTCGCCATATATGTTTCTTAAATCAATAATGTAATAGCACGTCTTGTGCAGGGTTTAAAAAAGAAAATCAGGATGAATGCTGCGCGAAGTAACATTTCATATAAAATAAATTATAAAAGCTGAGTCCTGGTATAACAGAACACAGACAGAACCTGTGTGTTTATTGTATTTTACAGTAATTAAATATTTATTACATGTGTGTTTTGTTTCTTCATAAAATGAGATAAATCATAATTAAAATAATATTTTTTTAATTATTTTGGTTAATATGCTTACAAATCACTCAACTCGTTTTTGCGGGACAATAATGCTTAAAATACTGTTTTCTACGTTATCGCAGCATGATACTGTTCTGATATGACTTCGGAATATTTTTTAGGTTTTTAAATCGTCAAAAGATGCATATAATGGCTATATTAGACCATGGCAAATGTTCAATAATACTATTTCCTCACAAATATCATAACTAAACTGATAATTTGCAAATCTGAAACATTTTTTTTTCAATTTAGTCAATTTACCAAACCGTGAAAAGTTCCATTTAAGCCTATAGTTAACACACCTTTAATTGTAATGTCAATTACATAGTGAATGAGGTTGCCAGCGTCATTTCCAATGTTTACGTCAGTTGAATGCTTCTTATTCGTTAAATGAAAAGCACCGATTGCTATTAAAGGATGAATTTTATCGAATAACGGTTGACAATTATGTCAGTTTCTTTCTTGAACAATTTCGCATTGTATGACTTGTGAAAGAAATCGTGCTGTCATCAATTAACTACTGTTTACCATCAATTACTATTGCAAACAATGTTTTATCAAAGTTAAGTCCACGAGGCAAGGCTTGTTGATTTAATCTTCACTTTACAGGCACAATTTGTCTTCTCATATTCATCAAACTTGGTCAGAAAGTTTGAAGACAAAATATTAACGTTTACTTGAAGATAGTTAATGTTTGTAAAAATATTAGGTCAAACAGACAAATCTCTATACGCAAGTCAACTCTTTAGGCTGAATGAGAATATGAGTCTCGTGCGTCAAAAACCTTGATCGTAATGTCGAATGTAAAGGCTTCATTTACGATTCACTCTTAGACTTGACGAATATATTGTAATGAATCTTTGTCAAGGGCAAAAAATCAAGGTCGCCTTGGTAAATTTTAGAAACTCCATGTCACCGCTCTAGAAGCTTCATTTATTACACAATATGTGTAAATACAATACCATACTGAGTATCTTGACATTATCTAAAATGTGCTCGAATGTGATTTACGTGCGACAAAAATGATTACCTCGTAAAATCTTACAAAAACCTTTATACCACGATGGAGGGCAATTTAGTGACTTATATTTGATGTTATCTTGTCAAACTTTATATCTTTACACTATTAAGGTTTAAGTAAAAGAACAGAAAAGAACAGTATTTTTGTTAAGTTTGATTGTCGGCAACTTGCATCTTGAAATAAGGTCATGACTGTAAAACATTCATAAATTACACGAAATCGATAACTAAGTCACTGTCTAACGTCAATTTATTTTGCGCTGCATTAAAAATATTACACATCTTTCTTAGTAAAAACATCCGTTTTGTTCATATTGTGTAATTTGTGATTTGTGATGATCACTGATCATTCAATGATTGTGTCATATATTAACATAATAGAAACTTCACTATATAAAAAATTTACACAAATAAATAAACCAACAGGCTAGTACGTATAAGTAGTATAAAGTATTTTAATTTTTTGAGAGGACATGAATGCGTATGTCAAACGCGCATATCGCCCAATATTGTATCGAAGAGAATACTTTGCAATTAACAGGAACGCTATTTACTTTTTCATTTCTTTTATGAATTTTATGTTTTTATTTACAGACGATGCAGCTGAAGATATTCAGAGGTTTGATAATGAAATTATGGTTATGTTAACCATTTCAACTCAAGCATCTGCTCGACGTGAGAGTGGTTTCAATGATTTATAGCCTGTAATTGCTACCAAATCTGGCATGTATATGATACACGTTTTATTTTACAACGGCGCTAAATTTTATGTTTTGATCAAAATATATGCTTGTAGTACGTATTCACTTTTTATGATAGGGCCAAGAATCAAAAAGTTAAACTATCGGAACGTGTATTTGTGCTTGCAGTTCGTGTAAAATAACGATTGGTTATTGCTCAAATTACATATTAATGTAACATAAACCAATAATGTCTGAAATAATACACGAGCGCGCACAATTTCTAATGACAACACCATACACGTGATATTACGTGATATTATAGCATGGTCATAAGTGCAAACTAGACAATCGCCGACAGGCCATACTAAATAGCCTTATTAGGATATAAACATATTTAACTTTAAACAGCAAAGTCACATTAAAGCTTTTTGACTAGTTGTCGAATAAGTGCGGAAATCGTATTGATATATTGTTTAGATATTTATATGTTTTACAGATCAAAGCATTAAGTACGGACACAGTTCTTGACTGATTACAGTTGCTAATCCGCACAAGATATGAGGAACTTATATATTTTGTGCTCCCCTATTTTAACACACACATCACAGAATCTAACGGGAAGCTTTGTAAATAACTGTACTGTAGTTGTAGAGTAACAACAACCAACTTAATGCACGCACACCGTCAAATACAAGTCGAAAGAATTCAAAATATCACTGTGCCAGCACGCTAGAAGGTTGTACAGGTGATCTTGTTTTTATCTTCAGGACATCGCGTATGAAATCAATGCTTGTTGTTTACGTTCGCGCAAGAAGATGCGATGAAAATAACATTGATTACCAGAGAAACATTCGTAAGCAAAGTAAATAATGTTCAAAAGACACAAGCGCTGGTTTATAACAAAACATATTTATTATTTAGAGTCTTGTTGAGACTACACGTTTTTCATATTGTGACGTACATTAACACATCTCAATATGCGATCATTTGAAAAAAATATAGCAATCAATGAAACTCTAACAACTTAAAACTATGCTTATACCATAATAACTGTGATAAACGCTTTGGAACGGTGAATACTATGCAAGAAGGTTTTACACCAGTTTGAGGACAAGTCGAACCTTAACTTACCTCAAAATAATTCACATCCCAATAACACGTCGAACGACAATGTAAATTAAATGAAGTTATTAAAACGTGAGTGCACAAACATTACGCGTGAACCGAATACTTTACATGTTGTAATATTATTACTGTGCAAAAAATGTGGCCAATCAAGATATTTCGTGTTGAATAAGTAATGTAACTTTAAAATATGTATCGTATGTGCTAAAAAATTAATCCCAAAAACAAGCAGTTGCTCTTTTGCGCAAAGCATATTAAAACTGAAATGTAGCAACATTGAAAATATGTGAGAGGACACACTTTACTTAATTCACAGAGCGAAAACCAAACAGTTGTACTATATGATATGGCAAACAATTATCTCCACAACCTCTATCAGAAGTAAAATTGATGTTTCTATCAGCTTCTTTTATAATTTAGCGTCACATATAGATATTCAATAATGGAAACTGTAATAGCCGCCGTGTAACGATAGAATCAAAAGCATTAGTTCAAACAGGTTTTATAGGATGGCCGAACCTCACCTTTAACCCAAACTCACTAAAAATTGGAGTAAGGAATTGGAGTAACAATAGTTAACACATGAAGATATCATTTTTGAAGCGTTATACAAAAAGTACGCTCAATAGACTAGCAATCACTTAAGCGGTAAATGGGTATCTGTCAGAGTCTGTAATAACATCCTGACATCTTGTCAGCCCTGCTCTTGTCTGTAATTACTCTTTGAGATAAATAAGAAGAAACCATACTGTTAAGAACCGATTCATACTGAATATACTCGCCGATGTATATTCAAGTATATATCAATTCAAGATAAAACACATAAGGAGTGATAGTAGAATAGCATCCGATAGAATTAAAAACAAACGAATACAATAAGTATATTAGCACATAATTCTGGTACTTCAGAAATGTCCGTACAAATTTGCATTTTCATTTGAAAATAAGTACTCCGCTATTAAACGATTTCATACCGTACATGTCGGCGCCGAATATAAGAAGCATATGGGGAACCGTTCAATACTCAGAAAAAATATTGACTTTGGTATAAACGCTCATATACTTGTTTACAACCGATGGAGTAAACAGTAGTTTGTTTTTAAAACGACTTTTTGACTCTTAACATTGGTTGTTATAGTTTTTAAGTTTCAAAGCAAAGCGCGAACATAAAAGACACTATCTCTCACTGAGTGTTTTTAAAAGATGTTTATTTGTATTACAAACTTTTCATAAGCAGTTAATATTTTCAAGATTATCAATAAGTTAGGATGCGTGTGTTAAGACGATGAACATAAATAAAACTCTTGATTGTGATAGTGCCTGCATTTGGACAAATGTTTCTTGTAATGAATTTATTGAATGCACTGACATTTCATGAAAATTTCCGTTTAATTGTGGGAATTTCATTTAGTGTAAACTAACATTTATTGCGATAAAGCGTTCTCATTAAGACTGGACATTCTCTTTTGACGATCGACTGGCGTAAAGGGTTGATTTTATTTACTCAGAAAAACACATTCTTTGACAAATGGCCAATCTGCATAAGATTATTCTGTAAATAATACTACTGTCTTCATAGCTGATTTATACTTTATAGCAAAAACCCGCAACTATGATGCAAGTCAAGATGTGATAGTTTCCGATATTAATAATACAAGAAATATTACTATTTCACTTTAAATAAACTCGACCTTAGATTGGACAACTGAAAAAGTGTCTTAAATAATTCTTATATTGCTCTAATTAAGTGTAATAGGTCTCAGCCATGTATCTTCAGTTCTTTCTTAGAAATCGCAGAAATTGTATTTGCGTATGGACGGACTATCAGACGGCCAGCCGAATACAAACACAAATGGATGGGAAGACAAGTATGACGAACGGAAAGTAGACATCTTGTTTACTACCGGATTTAACTTTTCAGAATTCCATCAGACATTACAAACATAGCGTTTACTGTTGTAAGGTAACTTTAATCTAATTTACACTTTTCTGCAAATCATATACTTATTGGAATAGATTACCGGGATCTTTTTTAAAGCTATTTTGTATACTAGTGCAATTAAACATATTGAACATGTTTTGATCGATGCACGTGCGTTATGTTGTTATTGAATACATATACACCATGGACAAGCGTACAGACAAAAACGTTTGTTGTAAAGCTCAGTTCTTTACAGTATGGGTTTATGTAAACACTTAAAGGATAATGTAGGCTTAAAATGCATACATGTATCTCTGTTTGAGCCGTCAATCCGTTCGTCTGTCTATCTGTAGGTCATACCTCCGTCCATCAAACTAAACGATCGTTCATTTATTCATAAATCAGCCGAATTTTTTAACACACACTTGTGCTACAAAATTAAATGTAAAACAATAACTTGTTGTAATACTTTTTTTTTTCTTCAAAATATATCAAGTAAAAGGGTTGTTACGAGTATACACATTGTGTATGTTATAAATGTTTGACACAAAATACGAACTGCTTTCTAATTTTGTTCAGCTTACATAGAATAACCTGAGGCTGATATTTCATCATTTTCAATAACCACTTCCATGCGAATATACTAACTGCGTATTTAATCCAGTTAACTATTTAACGAGTATAAACTATACTATTTTTATTGCGCCATTTATCGAATTAAACTTGCGCGCATAACATAAATACGAATGTAAGATTTTGAGGAAAGCTTTACAAGAGAAAGAAATACAAGACAATACGAGTTCGTACGAGTACGATAAATATTATATTTAACGACTATTTTACCGTTTTTGCGACATATGTGTCTTTGTGATGGGTGGTTATGTTGCTATTCTTCAAACTCGACAAACCGCCATTTCGAAAGAATCACACATACAGAAAACATAAGGACAAAAGAGCGCGCTGATGAAGCATTCAATATAAGAATACGAGTAAAGAAACATAAAAGAAATACGTGTCGATACGACAAAAATACTATTTTATCATTTATCAAAGACAACACCACGTCATTGTATACGAACCACACACACTGCAAACATAATGATAAAAGAGGGCGCCGACAAAAAAGCAAAACAAACATGTACTGCATTTTTTGTCGTTAAGGCAGAGATCCTCCTGGTTATGGCATGTTAGCGTACTTGTAAACTATGTAAATCAAGCAAACGTTCCAGTAGATGTCGACTTCATCAGCCACAAAATAGTACCCTTACTTTGGTGGACATATTTCTTTTTTAACCCAGTCTCGAATTGTAATTAACCATAAATCGGGCAAAAACATACGTTGTGTCAAGAGACTATGTTGCTCAATGCGGCCAATGTATATGGTTGCGTTCGTAAAATATTGACACTGTGAAATAGCTTGTTTCATGCGTATGGCGTAGTTTGGTCCTTTCGTATATTAAACTTATACGTTTATAGAGGTTGGGTTTTACACTAAACATTAAAACAACAACATGCTATTTCACATAGGCGTATCTAAAAGTCGTTTTACATTACTATTTCCGGAATATTTGTTTTTCCTCTAGCATTGTTGTTATCACACTGCAGCAATATTATCCATTCTGGCATAATCAGTTTTTCACGTTTCCAATATGTTGTTCTCAGGAACATCATGTTATCGTCCTTTTATTCAACTGATTGATAACCGATAACATATATAGAATTGATTGCAAGTAAACGACCCATTAGCGATCGTATGAGTAATGCGAAGTAATCTGCTTGACGGTGTTTAACTCTTAAGTAGTCCACTACCGCCATTTATTTCCTAACGAGTAAAACGTGATCATATCTCTTGAGTTTGATTGCTTGCATATGTTTAAGCAGCTCAATACGTCACATATACTCTATTATTATTATTATTAAAACATTGCATTTTATTCAAATCAATCTCATAACACCAAACATCAATTGCAAAGAAGAGAATGCATTAAAATACCATTTAGCTTGTCAATGGTTAGATAGAATTCCGAGCGACTAAATAGTAACTAGTTATAAACATTATTTGTTGATATAAGAATCATAGTTAAACTTGTAATTGTGAATGCCTGTACTATTAACACGTTCATGACAACGATACCTAGGAAGCACATATATTACTTTCTACAGTTGCCATATATTTCTAAAATCATGAATATAATTATCAACACGTCTTGTGTAAAGTTTTAACAAAGAAAATAAGGATGAATGCTGCGTGAAGTAACATTTCATACTAAATAAATTATAAAATCTGAGTCCTGGTATAACAGTTCACAGGCAGAACCTTTGTGCTTATTTTATTTCACAGTAATTAAATATGTATTACAAGTTTGTGTTGTTTGTTCATAAAATAAGAAAAAAACATAATTCAATCATTTTGGTGTTTTAATGATTTTTTGGTTTATATGCTTACACATCACTAAGTTCGTTTTTGCGGGACAATAATGCTTAAAATGCTGTTTTCTACGTTGTCGCAGTATGATACTGTTCTGAAATTTCTGAAATGACTTCGGAATGGGTTTTCTAAAAATCATACATTATCATTTCTGAATCGGCTTTTCCAAAACAGAAAACCTTTAAATTAGAATTTTCCTTTTTTGCTGAGTCAAATGAGCATGCTAAGTTTGCAGCTTGGCCCATTTTACAAGTTAATGTATTGGAATCATTTCTAATCAGTACCATCCAACACTTCATGTAACATCGCCTATTTGAATCGGTAGTTATTTAATACATCTAGATGACAATCAGCGCGTGGGTATTGTTGTGTGTATACTACGTATAAAAGAGAGGCAACGAACTATTTCGTTTATTTATCTATTTTATTTATTTTATCTAGAAGCACTAACTAAATGATACATAATGGAATGATTTCCGTGCCCCTTGATATAAAGAAAGATAGAAAAGAGTCGAATGATTATACGATTGACAAGTTATGGCTGTTTTTATCAATATATATATGTTATTAAACATAACAATTAGTCAATATACCGCACGCGTTTATATTATTCCATGCGCAGCAGAACTGAAATCATTACAATTGAAGAAATTGGGAAAATATAAATGGCATATAACCGTTATCATTCAACAACTTTCACTGAAAATAAGTCAACTGTGTTCTTGTCAAGAAGCCAATCATTTGTATGCAATTACTGACTGACGAAGAGTGATATTGATTATGCTGTCGCCAAAGTCACTTATAGCTAGTGAAATATACGTGGTATGTAAATTTGTCTGTCAAAAATAAAATTATCATTCTTTCGGCACCATATCTATATTTCTCAGCAAGTACACATTTATACTAATGGCGTTCGAATTGTCTTTTCATTCTGGATCATGTACACATTTATTCTATGTTTGCATATATTTATTCAAGAATATTCGTTCTTTGACACTGCGACTTAAATGTTTTCAAACATTTACTTATATTTTTTTCTAAATCAGTACTTCAAACGCGCTACGTTGTTTATGCGATGTTTCTAGTATCTTATTGGTCGCATAGTTTAGACTTAAACGCCTTTTACGTTTAAGGCGTTACTTAGCGAATGAATACAGAAAATCTGTCTTAATTTAATAGAATTTCAGAGAATTGTTCTCGAGCGTTTGTGTCATATTTTTAAATATGAACACTACATCATAAGCAAACAAGCGATAGGTATATTGAAATATACTAGACACACTATAATTAATGTCACTAAAGGCCTCCTTACACTAGGCCACGTACATGAAGACCGCGCTGCGTCCTGAAAATGTCGAAGGACGTTGCGAGGACGGGGTAAAGATTGTAATAAATGCATTTCTCAAGTTTCTGCTACGCTCATTCCACGTTTGCGCTCAGTTCTTACTGCGTCCAATACGTTCCCACTATGGTCTTATTGCGCGTGTATTCAGGCGTGTATTCAGGCGGGTACCACGTCCAACACGTTCTTGCTATGCTTAAACTACGCTCGTACTAGGTTGCAACTACGACCGCCAAGATATCTCTGCGTTCTTACCACGCGCCCATCACGTTCCCACCGCATTATATGTCTGCACGAAAATTCAATGAAAGAGGAAAGTGGTGTTCCGGATAAGCCTGTGCGAATTGCACAGGCTGATCCGAGACGGCATTTTACGTAGGAATCAATATAACAGCTTTTCTAAAGAAACGACCAATGCTATTATACATTAAGCAGTATGTCCTTTGAATCAACAGAGTGAAGATTTTATAAATTTAGTCGTACATACTAATGCAAATTTAATTACATGACCAATTTAACAAACCATAATTGAATTACCAATACAAAGTAAAGTATACACATCAAATAATGAAAAATGCAATCATAAGTTAAACCAGGAACACATTTAGTTTTAGTAGGTCTAAAACGCCTATCCTACTCTATTGTTTTGTTACCATATGTTCTTGTTATGGCACCGATCCTGTTGGACTGTTGAAGTACAACTTCAGATACTCCCGTTGCCTCTTTCCAGCTACAGTATCCCTGTTAGGTCCGTTGATTGCTTCAACTTCATTGTTGTTTGAATTAGCTCTGCAGAGGCCTAGTACTACATTATATTGATCATCCTCCGCGTTAAGTTGGGCATTCTGCGTAACGGGATACCGTTTTCTAATTAGATTATGAAGGCATATGCAAGCCTCGAGTACAGTTCTCACAATGCCAGGTCCTTGCATCATTGTGGTCAATGCTATCTGACATCTCTGTGCCAGTATACCAAAAGAGTATCTTCTACACGTCTCCCTTTTAAAATTCTATAGTTGGTTATCAACTCTTGCTTCGAAAGTCCTCGGTAGGATCTGGGAATCCAATTGTTCCATTTTCCAAACACTCCTTCAATTCAGACTTGTTGTGTATCTGAGAGTCAGACATGGACCCGTATTCATCAGTATCTGTCCACACTAACTTAAAATCGGCGTCCAACAAAGCCAGAAGAACCACCGAAAAGAAGCCTGTGTCATTTCGTAACAATTATCTAGTGTTATTTGGGCATCTGATAGTAACATGTTTTCCATCAATTTCTCCGCAGGCGTGTGGCACATTCCACTTTGTCTGAAACCCCTACCGCAATAGTGCGCCATTCGACTTGCGATGTTGGGCATGCTATGACTTCGTCCTTATATTCGTCAATGATTGCCCGGCACACTTCAGAAATGAACAAAGATATTGTGTTTCTAGCAAATCTAAAGGCGTACTGCAAGGCAAGGACGGGTACTTGTCGCCAGATGCCAAGTGTCGTAACGTAATTGCAAGTTTCAGACCTGAATCCAGCGCTTTCCTGAAGGGGGTGTCTGGCTTCTGACATATTGGACCAACTCGGTTGAGAAGCTCAATAAACAGTTCAGGAGGCATTCTAAGAAAATTGGAGAATGACTGATGATCTTCCATTCTTAATTCTGCCATAAGTCGGTCATCATGGCCGAATTGCAACCTTCTTTCTGCTGACAGTCAAGGCTGCACCCAGCAAGACCTTGACTGTCTTCTATGTCTTCTTTGCCTTCTCCGTATCACAAGCAATAGTGCGACCTGTCCATCGAGAAGAGCCTGTAATCCAGCAAATATAGCAACATGCTCGAGAAATTCTTGGCTGCCCATTCTATATTGAAATGGAAGTGAAAGGGACATGAATCCAGTTTTTATACAGAACGTGACATGGCCCCGGCTAGATACTGCTTCAAACGTACATTAGACGTGATAAGCACCGGTAGAACGTACAAAGAACTTAATGCGGTCTTTTTGAGGACGTAGTGGGAACGTGGCCTAGTGTGACGGGGTATAATACGTCAATTTTCCAAAATCAGTAAAGCAATAATACATCGTTAGTAACTTTGTCTTACTACAATGCATATATTTAATATTGTATAAGGTAAACAAATATTGCATTAGAGCGTTACATTTCGTAATAAAAGATTTACACATTATGTACCCATGTGTGTATTTATTTAATGACGCAAACCAACCTTTATATTGCACAGAGCATTCTGTATGCGTACGTTTATATTACACACAGAGCAAAAGAAAGATATTACCATATCATGGAAGGCAGCAAGGTATATTAAAGAGGTAATCTTGGCTTTTGAGAATAATTGACATACTGCGCACTAGAGCTCACTTAAGCATAGCGATAACAAATCTTCAATTGTAGTATCAATTTCATACTGAATGAAGCTCTCAGCGTAATGTCCTATATTTACGTCAGTAGAATGTTTCGTATTCTTTTAATGAAAAGCGCAGATTGCTATTGAAGGATGATTATTATCGAATAACGCTTGACAATTTTGTCAGTTACTTTCGTGAACAAATGCGCATTGTATGACTTCGGAAAAAAATCGTGCTGTCATCAATTTACTATTGTTGATCATCAATTACTATTACAAACAATGTTTTATCAAAGTTATATCCACGAGGCAAGGCATGTTAATTTAATCTTCTCTTTACAGGCACAATTTTTCTACTCCTATTTATGAAACTTGGTCAGACAGTTTGAATACAAAACATTAATATTTACTTGAATATAGTTAATGTTTGTAAAAATATAAGGTAAAACAGACAAATCTCTATACACAAGTCAACTCTTGAGGCTGAATTAGAATATGAGTCTAGTGCGTCAAAAACTTTGATCGTAATGTCGATTCTAAAGGCCTCATTTACGATTCACTCTAAGACTTGACGAAATTATGTCAGAATATATTGTATTAAATCTTTGTCAAGAGCAAACAATAAAAGTCGCCTTGGTAAATTTTAGAACCACCATGTCACCGCTCTAAAAGCGACATTTATTACTCAATATGTATAGATACAATACCATACTGAGTATCTTAACAATTTATAAAATGTGCTCGAATGTGATTTACGTGCGAAAAAATGAATACCATGTCTAATCTTACAAAAACCTTTGTACCACGATGGCGGTCTATTTTATGACTTGCTATGACTTGATGCTATTTAGTCAGAATCTATAAATTTACACTATCAAGGTTATACAAATACAACAGAAAAGAACAGTGTGTAAGTTAAGTTTGAATTTCGGCCATTTGCATCTTGTAATAAGGTCATCATGTCAAACAATTATAATTACGCTGAATTAAAACTATAACACATTTGTCTTAATAAAAACACTTATTATCGATGCATTTCAAACTGGGAAGGAAATACACATCTTTGAATCTAATCCTTGTTGTCATGCATCGCAAGATACACCAGGCCTTGTAAATTAGTCATTTAAACTTGGTTAAGCACGTGTATTAGTTTTGTACCCCATACAATGTTGTTTTTTTCAAATACATACTGAATCATATATTGCATATATTAACTAGGTTAAACACATGATAAATTTACTTAGATCTATATGATTTTCGACGTGTGTGATTTATTATATGTGATGTTCAATGATTGTGTCATATACTTACATAAAAACAACTTAAATACAAAATAATGTACACTGCTTAATAAACCAACAGGCTAGTAATCATATAAGTAGTATAAATTATTTAACTTTTTTGAGAGGACATGAATGCATATGTCAAACACGCATATCGCCCACAATATATTTTCGAAGAATACTTTGCAATTTACAGGGACGATATCCTCTTTCATTTCTTTTATGAAATTTTATGTTTTGATTTACAGACGATGCAGCTGATGATATTCAGATGTTTGATCATCAAATTATGGTCATGTGTACCTTCTCAACTTAAGCATCTGCTCGACGTGCGAGTGGTATCAATGATGTATAGCCTGTAATTGCAACCAAAAACGATATGTATATTGTACAGGTTTTTTTTACAACGGCGCTAATTTTTATTTAATGATCAAACTATATGATCGTAGTACGTATTCATTTTTAATGATAGGGCCAAGTTTCAGAAAGTCATTAAAATATCGGAACGTGTATTTGTGCTTGCAATTCGTGTAAATAACAATTGGTTATTGCTAAAATGACATATAGATATAACATAAACCATTTATGTCTGAAACAATACTTAATAATTACAACAAACTAAACTGGACATTATGGTAGGGTCATAAGAAAAAATTAGAAAATCACCGCAAGCCCGCACAAGGATAAACCAACGACTTTTCTATAAACAACAAAGAAAGAATAAATCTTATTGACTATTTGTCAAATAAGTGATCGCTTCACAAGCATTTGTTTACTTTTTTAACAACGCTGATTGTGTGACAATTTTGCAGCAATAAACGGGATTTTTTTGGGGAAGTTCGATTGTTAGTTGACAATAAGTCATATCAACACAAAACGTGTTGACTTATACTCAAACCGACGTACACTACTAATTAAGAGACACATATGTTCAGAAGTACAAAAGTATATCTTATGGTTGCATCCTGGATACAGTACAGATTTGGTTACAAACAATGCTAACCCATGTTTAATTCATTCTGCCTAATACGATATAAACATTTACTATTTTAATGCAACAACCGTGGGCTGAGGAATCGGGTCATACATTTTTGCATTGATTAATACGTGGATTCTTTTCGAAAGTCTATCGCATTGACAAAGAAGTCAGTTACTGACATCCACAGTACTTAAACCAGATCTAATGGGAAATTTACGTAGAAAGGGTTTCAGGACTGGATATGCTTTGTTTGAGGGCCGGGAATCAAACATGCGAACGTAGTTTTGTAGTCTACAAACTGGGCTAGAAGATACAGTTATTCTTTCTAGATTCCACAGTTATTCAAATTCACAGCATATGCATACTTCTAAACAATCCAGACTTATTTTTGAAATTAGTGTTTTTCAATATATTAACAACTCAAACATGATATACACTAACCGGTGCAATACGTATGTAATATTGCTATGTTGGAATTGTTTAGAAGTATGTTTTTGTTAAAACACAACCTGTTAAATGCGTTAGTATCTTGATTCAACGGAATGATTTCTTAAACAATTGAGTATGTCGGGAAATAACGCAAAAAGCTGACGCTTGTATATGTTTTACGATATTAACCAATCTAGATAGCAGAATGTTTTTCTAAATGAATACAAAATCTGTATTTGACGTCGCAAAAGAACGTCCAGAAATGCCATTGATATATGTATTAGATATATATATGTTTTTCAGATTAAAGCATTAAGTACGGACAAAGTTATTTACTGATGACAGTTGCTAATGACCAAACCAGATACGAGATACCAATATATTTTGTGCTCCTCTACTTTAACAAAGATATCACATAATCTAACGAGAAGCTGTGTGAAACACTGAGATGTAGTGAAAGACGATGGTTGAGTAAAAACTCAATGTACACACACCGTAAAAAACAAGTCGTCAGACTTCCACATAACACTTTTGCAACACGCTATTAGGTTGTTCGGGCGATTCAGTTTAAATTTTAAGGGCATTGCTTAGGAAGCAAATGCTTGTGTGTACGATATGCTGTTAGCCCTCGAGGTTTCAATGAAAAATAACATTTATTTACCAGAGATACGTTCGTTAGAAAAGTAAATACAAAATACACAAACTCTGTTTTATAACAAAATAATTGCATCAATATGGAACATTTATATAGTATCTACACTGTCACTATATGTCACTACCCTTTGAAATAAATAAAGCATAAAGGTCGCCGTGGTGTACTGTTTATTGTGTCCGCTTAGCGACCGGGAGTTCACGGTTTGGATCCACATCGTGGGAGCATTATTTTAATCTCCACCAAATGCAACACGTACTGATTCTAGGCCTAGGAAACGAATTTGACAGCGTTTCAGTAAACCTAAGGCTTTTGATGAAATCAAGCCGAAATAAATAGGTTTAAAATAAACAAATATAGCAAGCAATTAAACTCCGGAAAACTAATCAGGTGAGATTACATTTCTTTCTGTCTACTAGTTTTATAACGTACATCAACTATACATACCATGGTTAATGGAATAAACGCCTTGGAACAGTCAATACTATACAAGAAACGTAAAAAGCGGTTTGGGAACAAGTCGAACCATACACGTACCACATAATAATTCACAACCCAATAAGGCGGCTAATCCATCTAAATCAAATGAACGTACTCCGACAAAAAAACTCATGAGTGCCCAAACAATATGCGTGAATCGAATACTTAACATAACATTGAAATGATATAGTTTTGTAATAATCAGTATATATTGAGACATACAGAGGAGATGTTTTATCATTGTTACTCTTTAAATAAGTATGGTCCATCTCTAAAAGATATTACTTATTGAATAAGCGATGCCACTTCAGAAAAGAAAAGAATATAGCCGAACCACACCTTTAACCAATAGTAGAATAGCATACGACAACATTAAATAATCAAATACAATAAGGATATTAGAACATATTACTAGTACTTTAGAAAATAAGCATTTCCATTTGCAAATAATTACTCCGTTATAAAAAACGGTTTCATACCAACGCCCATGTATGCGCCGAATATAAGAAGCATATGACGAACCGTTCAAATACATAGACATAGTATTTGACTTTGGTATTAACGATCATATACTTCTTAACAACCGATGGAGTAATCCGTAGTTGGTATTTTAAACTACTTTTCTACTCTGAATTTTGGTTGTTATGGTAAATGTTTTGAAGCAAGGTACGAAAATAACACCTGAAACTATCTCTAAAACAGTGTTTGTTAAAAATATATTTATTTGTAATACACAATATTCATACAGCAGGCATACTTTCAAGTTCATAAATCTGTCAAGATGTTTTTGAAATGACGTTGCATATACATCAGACAGTTAGGATGCTAGTGGCTGCATTCGGATGATGTTTTCTTTTGTAATTAAACAGATTTTGATATTTCAATCAAATAAATTTGAGACATGACACATTCAATAATTAATTGATACTATGAATGCACAATTAAGACATTTCATTTCATTAAGTATAATCTAATATAACTTTTACTGTGAACAAGCGTACATATTTAGAATACATATTCTCTCTTTACGATCGACTGGCGAAAAAATTGTATTTTATAAACATTATTCATACATTCTTTAAAAACAGGGCCATTTGCAGAAGCTATTTATTTAAAGTTAACTACTGTTTTCATATTTCTGTATAGTTTATAGTAAGGGCATCATATGCCAAACATAGAAGTCTATAATAATACGGAGTTGGAAAAACAGCAATACAATTTATATAATTGTAAATAATACATGTTGCTTGAAACGATGGTAGTTCTGTTGTATAACACAATTAAATGTTTGTAATGCATTTTTTATTGACGTTTATTAACCATACACAATCTAGGAGGAATTGGCAATGCCTACAAGTATATTTATTAAATATATGGCAAGCATACATTCGACATGATATACAGCTATTAGGCATGTCAACAAACTGCAACCATAGAAAAGCAGAAAACAAACACGATGTGTTTTCGAAACACTATGTTCCCATATATTTGACCTTTGACCTTGAAGGATGAGACACATATGCATGCCAAATATTAAGTTGCAATCTTCAATATTGCAAAAGTGCACATTCAATCAGCGAGTTTGTCCCATATATTTGACATTTGACCTTGAAGGATGACCTTGACCTTTTTATCACTCAAAACAAACAAACAAAGCAAACAAACCAACAAACCAAAAGACAGGGCAAAAACAATGTACCCCACTATAGGGAAGGGGGACAAAAAAATGTTCCACCAGGACAAAATATATCGAGAACTTCTGATACCCTTTGGTGTACTTTATTGAACTAATATCCCATGGTGTCATTCGGTTTGTCAAAGAAGCATTGTTTTAAGTTATTGTTCGTACATAATTAAAGGACATATTTAAAACACTGCAGCTGGTAAAAACATGTACAGAATGTTAGCCATCAAGTGAATATAAACTAATTATTAATTATATTCCGATATTAACAAAACACCGTTTTTCAAATACTGATGAGACCTTGTATTAAAATGGTCACATGAAATGAATCGTCAGTATGATTTGCCTTACTTTATTTGTTGAGAACACGTTGCTAAGTTCTAATAATGAACTAAGCTTGTTATTTTGTTACACGTTGTGAAGTGTATGGACAGTGGTACAACGTCGTTTTCCCACGTTGGTTGATTGTATTGTATTTGACCTTAAAAGACACCGACGTTTACCAGAGAAAAGATAATTTGATGTCATCAACAATGTCTTGTTTAAATCCTCAGCAGAGCATTGTACAAAAAACGTAAGTATTTGACGCTACATGTCTTTTTTGTTTGTGACTCGCAGGCGTCTGAAAATAGACGTTGTTTCATTAGCGCCTGTATGTGACTGGACATCATGCTTTTAGCGTCAGTATAGTTACGTGTGATAAGATGTAAACGTTCGCTTTCAAATGCAAAATGTTGGTAATATTTACTGATGACGGACGGACTAAATACAGACAGGACATAGGGTTAAAAGAGGGGCAATTAACTGACATGCATATATGAAACATTAAGCTGAATACGTATTCCATGTTTAAAAACAACGACCTTGCATTTGACAACTGGGGACTTCAACCGTTTGGTAAAGACTCCTTACATCGCTCGTATTGAGTGTAATACTTTTCATTTGTGTATCTTCAGTTATTTCTAAGAAATCGCAGGAACTGACAGACAATTATGAAGTACGTAAAAATATTGTTCCCAACCGGATTCAAATTATCAAAATTCTATCAGACATGACAAGTAGCGTTAACTGATGTAAGGTAATTGTATCCAAATAACAGCTCAAATGCAAACCATATACATTTTCGATTAGGGTAGTGTGCTCTTTTTAAACGTTTGCTGTATGAGTGTGGAAATCAAAATAATGGACATGATTTAATCGTTGCACGTGCGTATTGTCGTTCTAGGAAATAATACACATATTGGACAAAAAAGTACTGATAGCAACGTCTGTTGTCCAGCTCAGTTCATTACACTATGGGTTTGTATATAGGCTTGTTAAGAATAATGTAAGCTTAAGATGCATATCTCAGTTTTAGCCATCACTCCATTTGTCTGTGCATCTGTAGGTCATGCATTTGACAACCAATCCCAGCTTCGTTCATTCTTTCTTTGAACCATCCCATTTTTTAACATATTCTTTTTCTACAAAATGTATTTTTATGTCCATGAATAACGTACAAACGCCGATTCTTATCAGAAACACAGTTCTTTTCTGAAAAATAGTAGTAGTAGAAGTATAAGTAGTAGTAGAAGTAGTATTAGTAGTAGTCGTACACTAGTAGTAGTAGTAGTATAAGAAGTAGTTATAGTCGTAGAAGTAGTAGTAGTAGTAGGTAATAGTAATAGGTAGTAGTAGAAAATAGTAATAGTAATAGTACTAATAGTAGTAGTAGAAGTAGTGGTAGAAGTAGTAGTAGTAGTAGAAGTAGTAGTAGTAGTAGTAGTAGTAGTAGTAGAAGTAGTAGTAGTAGTAGTAGTAGTAGTAATAGTAGTAGTAGTAGTAGTAGTAGTAGTAGTAGAGGAAGTAGTAGTAGAAGAAGTAGTCTGTAGTAGTAGTTGGTGGTGGTGGTGGTGGTGGTGGTGGTGGTGGTGCTGGTGGTGGTGGTGGTGCTGGTGGTGTGCTGGTGGTGGTGGAGGTGGTGCTAGTGGTGGTGGTGGTGTAGTAGTAGTAGTAGTAGTAGTAGTAGTAGTAGTAGTTAGTAGTAGTAGTAGTAGTAGTAGTAGTAGTAGTAGTAGTAGTAGTGGTAGTAGTAGTGGTTAGAAGTAGTAGTAGTAGTAGTAGTAGTAGTAGTAGTAGTAGTAGTAGTATAGTAGTAGTAGTAGTTGTAGTAGTAGTAGTAGTAGTAGTATTAGTAGTAGTCGTAGTAGTCTTTAGTAGTAGTAGAGTAGTAGTAGTAGTAGTGTAAGTAGTAGTCGTAGTAGTCTCGTTAATCAATGACCGATCGTTCTTGGAGTGCGGTTTTTCCTGTTATGTTTTTCTCTGTTTAAAGTTAGGGATATTTTGTTCGGCGTGAGTTTAAAACAGTCTTATGTTAAAATAGTTAGGGATTAATTTGATCGGGATCATGTTTGGGTTTACACCGCCTATTTCACTTCACTCCTTTTGCCTCAGCCGAAAATTGAAAGGTTCTAAACGATAACGTCCAAGTTGCAATGCCAAAGGCGAAAGCAAAAAGTAAACGGGACGCAGAGCCCATGATGGACCTTGCAGAAGCGATCTCAAAACGTAGGCGAGAGGGGAAATCAGTCACTGCCGGTGGGTCATCTGGAGCAGCTCCAGGCCCTGGGTCCTCAAGCGCAGAGGCAGTTTCTTGTCCAAGTAGGCATGCTGCAGAGTCAGCCCCTGGGTCCTTAATTGGTTTGATCCCCGATGCAACAGCTCCAAAGGTGCCAGTTGGCGTTGGGGCTTACCCAGGTAATGAACAGGTTTTGCCTTTCGATTTTGACACTAACCCTATACCAGTTGCAAGTGTGCACAACGAGTTGGGTTTCAATGTATATCCTGCCATTAAACAAAAGATAATTTCAGGAATGTACATAGATATGGCTTCACTATTAGAGTCCCAACCAGGCGAACAGGTGCATGGTTTGAACCTCAGTCTATCTGGGAGGTTGGTTATCAAACCACTTGAGCCTTCAAAATCAATCAATACAATTGAAGCGTGGTCAGACGCATTTCTAGTATATGCTAGTATCTTCTTAACAGCACATTCTCACAGGACGCAGGAGTTACTCAAGTGCATGAGGACAATTAGGACTGCTGCAAGGATGCATGCGGCACTGTGTTGGAAAGGCTATGACCAGCAGTTTCGTTTGCGCCTTGCGGTTGCGCGGTGCTCGCACCGAGTTTGCAAACTCGTTGCGCTCTATGGAGTACAGCGACCTTACAACATTACGTTAAATACTTAAGTTGATATTCTAATAGTTTAAATTGGCATTGATGCCTGCTTCCCAGCGTCAGCCACGGATTGAACTATCATTCTGAAAATTCAGTTGCCGTATTTTTAGCCTTTTTGTGACAGTTTTAAATTTAAATTTAGCCTCAGTTGGGCATATTATTTGAAGTTAGCCTCAGTTGGGCATATTATTTCAAGTTAGCCTCAGTTGGGCATATTATTTCAAGTTAGCCTCAGTTGGGCATATGATTTCAAGTTAGCCTCAGTTGGGCATATTATTTTAAAGTAAGCCTTTGTGACTTTTACTGTTTGCTGGTAGCTTGTCCTAAAAGGCATACTTTGCTCGACGACCTGTTGAATCGAAGTTGTGATCAACACGATGAGTACGGGAACCATGGCCACAAGTCCAAACCGGGGAACAAGACAGCTAGTCAAAATTAAATGTAAAATATTCAGTAAATACATGTTTTTGCAATGGTATAATGTTTAATGTGCATTTAGGTCAATTGGATGTCGAACAACAAAACTGCTTGGTGAAATCTGGATATACAAAATTGTAAAATTTAGCTTAGAAATGAGCACGCAAACAGGATTTCACTGGGTAGTCGTTGTCCGGCAATCGGTTGTCCTCCAATCTCCCAATAACATACGAAAATGGTATAGTTTCTAATGATCGCACTAGATATGAGGCACCAACATAGTTCGTGCTTTTCTTGTTCACTCAACGAGCCACCCGAAATAACGGGAAGCTGTGCAAAGTATTGGGATGTAGTGTTAGACGTTGGTTTAGTTAAATTTAATAAATTCGGAGACAAGCACATCAAAAATACATCTTAGGACTGGCATATATCACTAATCCAACAGGCTAGTATTTTAAAAAAAGGCAAATTAATTGTCGCTGAAGGGTTATGCATGTGAAAACAATTATTGTTATTACAAATTTGATAGTTCTGTCGGAACCAGATGTTTCAATGAACAAAAAACTCATTTAATTGCTAGAGATTCGTTTGCGAGCAACATGAATGCTGCATAAAGACGCTTAACCTGTTTATAAAACGTGTTGTTACTATTTGGAACATCTATTTTGAACAGACCCGTCGACAGTCATTCATATAAAAGGCGTTCATATTTGTCAAGAACCAATATCAAAGAAATGCACAGGGTACGTTTAACCTCATCCACATAGCACAAATCAAATTGCTGAAGTACAATCTTAAGCAAACAATGCCAAACTATATAACACAAGAAATTGCTATCTTCTACATTTTATAGCAACACATCAAATATAGATATACATCATACAAACTGGTATCATCAATATCAACGGTTTAATATATATATATTTCTATATCTATTTATATCGGTGTCAAAATAGTACATATATATACATATTACGTATGTATTGCAAGAACTTTTTTTTTCTTGTTAGTAAAACCATTTATTTCGATGTATATCGTGTTGCTGCGCGGTAATAAAATTTATTGGCAATACAATAGTGTCGATAATAACACAATTTAAGATCAAATTCAATAGTATATGAATACATTACACTGATAAATATCGTTTACAGAATGTCGTATCTTCGATAATTGTTTGTGCGAACAAAAAAATTGCTGAGCTGTCTGCTATTAAAAGAAGTGGTTTAATATGTTTACAACCATTTGTTCCCGTGTAGATTTCGGATATAAAAACTATTTTATTTGCAAATTAGTACACCATAATTACAAGATGTATCACAAACGAACATATCGGCGCCTTTTGTTATTAACATCTGGTGAAACGTTGAAATGCATAGACATGGTATTAACTCTGGAATTATGTTGTCAAGTCTGTACGACACAATATTGCCACTGTTCTGACGCATTTCGCTATGATTTTTTTTCAATATGCATCGTGTGCTAATAATAATACTTTGGCATCAGGCGATGACAGAGAACAGTGCACTTTGAAGTGAAAGCTAAACATTACTAAGACAATACATAGCATTGTATTGCATATATGTTGTATATCCAATATAACGCAAAGGTTTTGTGTAAATAAACATAGGCTTGTTGTGAAGGTCTCTGAAAAGATAACTGTGAAAATTGAAACCATTGTATTTCTAATTGCACACTGCCTCTATAACTGTTTGAGGTAGATCCTTTAAAACCCATAATGTCACATTTATCAGTGAATGGAGTGGTGCATATTTCAATCTCACAATTTAGTATACACACAAATCAAAAATTCATTTCTCCATTGGGTAGACATCTTAAGGGATGGCTTTCATAACTTTATTGTTGAACTGCTTTGATGTGTATCGACACCACTTGACTTTATTTCATTTTAAATTTTTAATGTATGTATGACAGACGATGTTCATGCGTATAAGTCTTAATTTTATTTTATTTTCTGTTTTCTTCTATTATATATAACGCACTTGTTTGTGTATGTTTTACTTTTTCTACACACAAAGCGGTGGGAGACGTGTTTAGTTACTTATGACATATTCAGAGAATTAATAGCAATTATAGGCACACTTCAAGGACTCCCTTGCAGCTTGATTACCGGTTACGTGGGCATACCCGAGAAATATCTCATCAAGGGAATCTTGTTTGCGTCTGCGTTGAAATAAAACACAGAGAATGTGCTTTTTGTTTTTGCTATGGTAGTAAACACACCGTTTTAAAGATGTTGTATTTTACGCTCCTACCATGCCGATCGGCATACTATTCTTACTGTTTTGCTATGCAACTGAAACGCGTTGTAGGGTTGTACCATTTTATTACATAGTTAAATTGTCAATTTTAATCATAAGACATCAAACAATGTTTTATATTTGACAGCGATTATTAACTTGTTTATATTTGATAAAAATCTTTTTTAATTATCAAAGTGTTCCTGCAAACGCTGAGAGTTTGTTCTACATTTTACGCATAATGAACATAATGTTATGCAAAGAATGTGAACATGTTCAAATTTTAATTTGTATTACTCATATATTCGACAAAAAGATTAACTTTGTAAATGATTAACAAGCATCGACAAACAATACGTGGAATATATTACGTATTTATACTTCATATTTTCTTATAATCAATAATTTAATACAACGATAATATTTCTTCTTTATTTACCAATGGTATACTTGAAAACAATATCATATGTCCATTATTGGCGACAGAGAATTATATAACCTTCACATATTCTGTATTAGGGACTGGAACAATAA
The DNA here is from genome assembly GCF_020536995.1 of Dreissena polymorpha. Taxonomy (NCBI): domain Eukaryota; kingdom Metazoa; phylum Mollusca; class Bivalvia; order Myida; family Dreissenidae; genus Dreissena; species Dreissena polymorpha. The sequence continues at coordinate 55,433,285 of NC_068364.1, read as the reverse complement.
ATTTACTGAGTCATTTGCACTGACACACGTGTTGCCCAATGTTATCAACCAATGGAGAATTTTGCAGTTTGAACGCGAGTTGTTCAACAGTATAGCGTTTTCTTGTATATCTCTTCATGTTTCAGAAAAGAATATAATTGGATAGTTACTTGGTGCGTCTATTAACTAATGGCTGAATATGGAATTATAACTTATAACGTTTGCTCGGTACATAATTTACATTTTAATCATCTACTCGGCTAAAGATGTGCTATGTTAAAGGTACAGTTGTTGTATTTGCACAATCACATCTAGACAAACGTCCACTATGTGGACTAATGTCCAGGACTGAAATATTACTATGTTTGCACGCCTTGATTTTTTTTAATTATTAAGTTAAACTGAAGATATAAACACGAGAAAGGAGAACGGATTTGTGTCGTTTTTTTAAACAATACATCAGTTTACGACAATAATACATGCACATCGCTCTCTCCGAGTGTTGTTTCAATGATGCCTTTTGAAACAAGAAATTCATATGCAATATTGGCCAAATCAAAAGTATATACACGTCGAGGCATTCTTTGCAAGACGTTGCACATTAAGTTGAACATCGAATCCGATGGCGTTATCCCACTTAATCAAACGAAGTGCCTATCTAAACATATCGCATTTTTTATTTTCTACTTTATATGCCATTTAGCAATCGCACCCATTCCACTTATTGTTATTTCTTGTGTTCTATGTGTGTCTGCCACATTTTGGTCGCATTTCATGATTGACTAAGTTCAAAGATGAACGATAAGGGTGTGCTTATCTAATTACCGTGTTTTTGTGGAAATCGCAATTCCGAAATGCTGTTTTCTGGTGTTTGTGTTTTGGCGAATGGAGTTTTCTTCACGTTACATGATATAACTTCATATTTATTTTCGAAGGAGAAAATATTCATGTTTAAATTGATACCAAGCATGCAAACGTTACAATTATCATGGGTAATCAGAATGCTTTTTTACGTTCGCCGTTTCATTTAGGGACCATGTGGACATTTATTTGAGTATAAACTCACTTTACGGCAAAACCCCAGAAGCCTTAAGGCTGATACTTCTATTGAACGATCGACTGATGTATTTTATTTACACGTAAGCACATTTTCTATTTTTCTCAGCAAATGTGTCAATCTGCAGTTGATTGTACTTATATCAATACAACTGTAATCATAGTACCTGTATGCTTCATTATTAAAATCCGCGAGGCTCATATTTTTGAAATGACACATATTGTTTGAGCAATCATGTAACCAGTTTAGCAACAGTGTATGGATATTTGTTACGCTGGCCTTACTTTTTGACTTTGGGTCTGTAAATATTGAATGATTGGAAATGAGTGAGCGAATCAGTTTCTGTTGAAATTTGAATTTTGTTATTCTGGCGCAGCATGTAAGTAGTGGTCTGTATAGAAGAAATCATTCAAAATGAATATAATAAGCTCATGTTTCGTAATGTTTGGAATTGTATTACTATGGCATAATATTTTTCGTTGGGGCCTGCAAATCGGGAATGATTGGGAACTTGAAAGCAATTCATTTTTAGTTAAAATTGTATTTTATTTTTTAATGCCGGTGTACCATTGGAGCTTGGGTCTGTAAATAAGAAACTATTCGAAATGTGTGTGATTTACTTTTGAGTTGGAATGTTTGTAATTGTGTTACGCTAGCATAACATTTCGTGTCTTTCTTCAATAAATAAGCATGTCTAGTGAGTGTTTTTTTTTATGTTACACATAATTAATTACAGAAAAAAATGAGTTTTAGTATTTGCAAAGCCTTGCAAAAACCTCATTTTAATTGGGATTCATGGGAAATCCATTTTTAAAATAGAACTATTTAAAAGTGAAATGGTCGGGTTAAAGGTTTAGTCAGTATTATTTTCCTTAATTTATGCTTTGGGTAAACGGTGCTGAGTTTCGAAAAGATCGACGCAGTCCTACGTTTGTTATCGTTCTAACACAATTTAAAGCGAATAGACAGAGGCACAAAGTCGCTTACGCACGGTGTTTGTTATATGGGGTTTAAAATGAATTGACACCGATGTTTACCAGAGGATAGTTAATATGGTGTCACCAATAAGGCATCAATAAAATTCCTGTCTCATCACTAAAGAGAAAATGTAATTATTTGACGCTGTACGCTCTTAACAAGTCCTAAGTGTTTGTGTATCGTATGCGTCTGGAACATCGTCGTTTCATTAGGACCTGAATGTGGCTGGACATCATTCATTTAGCAGCAGTACAAATATGTTAGATCAGATGTAAACGTTCTCCGTCAAGGGCAAAATGACGGCAAAATTGATCGAAAACAACACCTTTTTTCATTTGTTTAACCTTAACGTTACTGGTTATATTTATAAGTTGCTATTTATAACATCTTGGTAAGTTAAGCAGTATGCGTAAATCACCTGAGTAATACATTTAAATGGCTTACTTTTTTATTGTGTAGACTTTATAAGCAAGTGCAATCATGGGCATATCAGTACTATCTTAGATTGACAGTCGCTTTACCGTGTGTACTAGTGGTACACAATTAGTATCTAAACGTTTGGTCAGCTTATATACAAAAGTCTACAATCAAGGTTAAAAGAAGTAATACGTGTTACCATTAAAAAAATAAGTATGCAATACATTGTTCAAGCACCGATTATGTCGATTAAACGAAGCAAGCATCGTTATTGAAAGACAGCATTATCTTAATGAAATGCGAATGTGACGACATAAATATTTATTAACATTAAGTTAACATTCGCACGGCTTACTGCGCATTATTAAACCATAATGCTCTTAAGTGTATGGTTAATGCTATAATGTATAATTACGGTAGAAAATATTGCGACGGACACGGACAACATTGCGTATCTATCATTTCGCATCAACATTTCGTACTGTTGAGGTCATCAATCAAAGCATAACATACTGCATCTGTTTTCTCCTGCATGTATTTGCTAATGGCTAAATCGTCATTGAATTAGTCCCTACATATGGCCAGAGGCAGTTGTTATAATGGGTAGCGTTGAGCATTGTGTTGCATTAATTTTTGTTTAATGAGAACTTATACATGACGAAGTAAAACGCACATCGTTAAATTCGAAATCGTAGAATCATTCGTTGTGCTATATATTGCTTATTTACCATGATAGCTACATTCGTTGTTTTAATATTATTATATTTTGCGAGTTGTACAAGCAAATCATGTATCATTGCGACACGATTTTGCTTAAAATAGCGCACCAGGAATCACCAATTTCAGCATTTCCATTTTTTAATTGGTCAATGTGAAACTGTAAGAATCTCTAATCGGATCTAAATTCCCAGAATATGTTAAGTGTTTCTGGAACTCCTTTGAGGTTGTCTTGATATGAAAAACCATCTGCCAATTCTTGGTCAGATGGTCAGACCATAAGCAATTGGTACGTTTACAGCCAAGAATTTGTTTTCTCTCGAATCCTTACGTTATCTGCTACACAATCGAGTTCAGCATTTTACATTTGTTGTATATAATGCAATTTCAATGCGTGATGAGTAACTTTCAAATTCAAAATAAGATCAAGATGAGTCGCATTAAGGCCGTTGGAATAGCGAATGCAATCCTTAATTATAATGGTTTTAGAATATATTATACTAGTACTTATTATTCCGTATGCGTGTATATGATGCGGTGCAATATGTCATTTGATATAATGGAATAATGCCTTGATTTAACCTGTTTCGCCTTATTGTCCATATCACTATGTTCTTTTTAAGCGAAACATGTTTGTTGAGATTGAGCAGGTGCTTTTGGACATTACATTTAATTGGGTGTATCGAATTTAATAGGCATCAACAGTCAATATAGTTCCAAATGTGTTTCCCTGTGTTGGACGATTGCACTCCTAAAGTCGGCGCAGATATTTATTTGAATCCGACGAACCGTTAAGATACCACGACAGTATGTATAAACATTCAGAATATTGAAGAGGATAATATCGATGGCAATGCTACTACTATTTTGATAGTGTTTTCTTGTGTCTCAATATTGTTATTGATTGCATATAACAGTATTCCGGCGTTTCAGGATTGAGTCAAAGCCCATGTTCTTCGTTTGCCAGAAACAAACTTGAAATGATATATAGTAAACTCAGCTTATTTCTCATAAAGTAAATACAATGTTATGTGTTCGACAGCGTAATGCAAACGCTCGAAGTAAACATATTACTTAACATTGTAGAGGTTTGCCAGTATCCTTTGTTTTGAAATATATAATTGTGAAACAATTTTTCCAATTTTAACCTGAGTCTCTATATACCCTGTAAAAGATAAACACCTCGAGTAAAGCTCGACCCGCTTTAATATAACCAAAAGATGGTTGGCTTTGGTGTTTTATCCTTTCGATTATGGCAATAAGTAAATATTATATGACCGTGTTAAACACAGACATAACATGTCTGTGGAATGTAAAACCTTGGATTTGTTGTATTTTTTCCCGGTAAAACTGCAGCTTTTTAGCGTTTTCTTTAACATTATTTCTTAAAAATCAGGGACGTAGAGGTATGATGAACAGAAAAAACATTTTACAGTTTTATTGTTTCTTTTTGTAGGATAAATATATTGCTTTGTAAGTGTGATAAACTCTGGGCATACATACGGATTTCTTATCTGAATAAGACTTTCATTTTCAGGAAAAAACTGTTTAGTTTAGTATGGCGTTTATAATATCCCGACTTATACAAGTCATAAGCTTTATTATTGACGATGATGCGTGTAAACATGCGCTTAATTAAGTTGATTATATTGTGTTTTACTTCAACGAAATACTAACAGCCAATGTTTACCCGATACATGGGATGTTATTTAAGTTAGAATAATTAAGATTGGAAAAGAGTTTTGTGTAAAAACACCACCACAATGAAAAGAGTTACCCCCTACCATCTTTGGCGTTTACAAAATGTGCATGCTTGCATACAAGAAATACACAACTCATAAGAAGCGCAAATAGCGAAACATGTCTTCTGGTTGACTTCTGGTTTGATTTATACAAAACGGCCATTAGCGATGAGCTTTAATCCAAACATAAAAACAGCCACCTTTCTGTGTATTTGTATACTACAGCTAAATGATTTTCTAGAACATTATAGGACCCATACAGAAAACATAAAGTTTATCCCACACCTATGTTTATCAAACACCTAGTCATGTGTGGAGGAAGGTCATATTACTCGGAATCAACTATAAAGTATTAATGTTTAGTAAAATCGAATCCGATTCAACAAAACAAACACTTTGATACCAAGATATAATATATTTTAAACACAAAATGCAACGCAAACAGCAAAATACATTTTAAACCAATATTAAGCGCGCGTGTTCCTGACGTAATTATGAACAAGTCAAACGATAAAAGTTGTATTTTATCTCGGTAAAACTGCAGCATTTTAGGCGTTTTCTTTAACATTATTTCTTTAAAATCAGGGACGCAGAGGTATGATGAACAGAAAATAACTGTTTCATTTTTTTATTTTGTTATATTTTGTAGGATAAATATATTACTTTGTAAGTGTGATTGTGTCCTTGAATTCATACAACTCGTCACAGAAAGGCTTACAAGGCTCGGCAAGCTTCGCCATGTAAACCTTTCTTCACTCGTGGGATAAATTAAAGTACACAATCACAATAAAATAGTATTCTCTATAACTAGTATAACGTCCCGTCTCGATTATCATTTCACTGAAAGCCACGAACACCTTCTCAGAAACCCGGATTACAATAATAAAGACCGGATAGTCGATCGGTACATTTCGGCTGCTAGTTATAAACTGTTATATTTAACATAAATAATCTACTTCTCGTTTAAATGTGCATAACCATATGGTCAATACTCAATATGATATGTTTAAGGAAGTAGATCACCAGGGCAGCATATGTTAGTATAAATATAAACATGATATACTCACTTAAAATGTTATACGTGTCAGGTGTCTATGTATTGATAATTCCTTTTTGAATTGCTATGCCATGATATGTATTCGCATGTACATTTAATTATTGAATGCGTTATTATGGACCAAGTGTGCGCCTTTGGTCTCTATAAAACCGGTTACACCACTTATAGTTTTGAATTGACCGTTTAAAGGCGGTGGATCCAGTTTGTTATTTTTGTGTTCGTTACTAGTGCAGTTTTGAGTATAACTGCCTGTTTTCAGTGTAATGCCATAGCTGGTGGAGCTAAAGTTGTGAGGTATGTGCAGTTTTATTACAATATATAAGCAGCAGCCAGCATCAAACGATTAAGACAAACGTTCATGACAAAAGGTGTCAATTCGTATTCAAACAAAGTTATTTTCCGGGCATTTTTGAAATGATCGATTGTAAAACATTGAAAACAAAAGACGTAACATATTTACAGATAAACAAGTATGGAAAATAATTGAAAGTTTCGTTGAATAAAATAAAGTATTGTGACTGACTGACTGTACTCATCGATACTATAGTTAGTGTGACGAGCGTTATACTGCAAGGCCTGCCATGATGCATCATTTAGTAAGCGAAATCAACTTTGCTTTCAAACGTTCAGACAAATTATAAATGCGTTTTGTCAGTTTCTTAAATCCGACTTTTTCTATGATTTCGAAAACGAGATCAAAATATATCTTCTAATATGTATAATCATCACAACAATAATGCTTAATCTACATATCCCTTGTTTTTATGGTACCTTGATCTCGCTTACTATTCACCAAGATACATCTATTTGAAAAGTTAAGTATTTACAGTATATACTAATCAGGCTCGGTGTAGATTAAACATGTGGACATGTAAAATCGAGATTGCAATTGATGAAGCGCTGTTAGACACCGCAGACAACAAACAGTAATTGAAAGGTGTTGAATGCAATCATGAACCATTAAATATTGACGACTTTTCTCTTTTGTAAGAACACTGCAGCCATCGCGAATGCCGGTATCAACATGTATTAACATCCAACAAACTGTTCATACATATAGGGAGTGTATATTGACATTTCTGAGTATGTGCCAAACATATAGACGACTATGCTGACACTGTTTAAACGCGTTATTCTTAAAATCTCATGAAGTGGCTTGTTTGTAAAGATCATTTATATACTTCAAAAGACATAACACGTAGAAAACATAATGAATTTAATTTCGGCATTGGTGAAGCTGTTGTTATCGTAATTCATATAATAACTGTTAGTAAGCAAAGGGTCATTTTTGGATTATTTACGATTCTAACTCACAAGTACATGCACGTCAACATAACGACTGTCGACATTGGTGGCGTGACTTATGTAGGGAAATGAATCTCAAGATATTACAGTTGATTAAAGATAATAAAAGGGATAAGTAAGCGGTATAGGACGCTATTTTGAAACATTCTAAGCCGGATGTTCTCTGAAGACAGTATTGCTTTTATACTATTTGGTTAGAGTTCACATAGGTCGTTTGTCAAAAACAACTTGCTGAACAATAAAATACCCCGTTAAAGGCACATATATATATTGCATCGTTTAGTGGGAGCTCTATTACAGCCAAACTCGTTGATTGAGATACTGTACAGTTGAAGACGAATTAAAACGAGATGATTCGATTTCGATTTCTGGTTAACATGACTATATCTATACTCATCGCCAAAGGGCGTAAGTTGCAATAAAAAAAAAAATGTCTTACAGTATGCCAAGGAAATAACAATTTAGTCCATGGATTAAATCACTGTACTGGTAAGTTAAAACAACTTCTGGAATTGGTTGAACACATTGGTTAAGCGGAGATTATTCCAACGACGTTAAGTACACGATGTGCTTCTTAGTGTTCGGTCATGTCAAAAAGGGGCAAACGTGAACACCACGTATAAATGTCACAGGTTGAACGTTATCACATCCACAGAGGTTATGGAATCTCGAGAGCATGGTCGTTGCGTTCACAGTTAGTGACATTAAAACAAGACTATGCATTTCTACCTACGTATTTCGAGATGACTGTGAAGCGGGCTACGAGTTCTAGTCAGATACTAAACCGGATATCCCTTTAAAGTATTATGGAATAACCAAAACAACAACAACGTGTTTGCTGTTACAAACGCAACCCCGTCTACCGCAGTACACTACATCCCAAACCATTCAGTGCGCATACACTCATAAACTTCTCCTATGTTGTAACGTCGATGATTTTAATTTCCGTAAAACTGCAATACACCTAATAAGTCTAAACGACTGCCTGGGACAACATCGAAACTGAACACATAGACAACGCTTCATTAAAAGACCTAACGCGCACTTGTTTGCCGTAATTTCCGACTTATCAAAGGCCGCATAGAAGAGACTTCGTTCGTCTGGAAGACACGGACGAGCAACAGAGTAATATCAAAGTGTGTGCTCGCCGTTCGTACTCAATGCTACTCTCAAGAAGCACATGAACAGAGATTTATTGGCGATGTCCTTCAGATGTGTCCCGAGTCGTCATGATACAAGCGGAAGCTCACAAGATGTAGTTTCCAGCTGAGATTCTAACTGAATATAGTTGTTAACACCTTTAGAGATAAATCACGTATTTTCTTGAAAACGTTTTACTGAAAATTGATGAGGTTATTATTAATTACATTATTACTGGATTCGAAAGCGATACTTGTGAAACAATAATTCTATCTCCATACTTGCTCTATTTGTCTTGGCAGAGTAAAACCTTAAACGGTACACTTAAATTCCATATAAGACGCATGTTGTTGTAAAATCTTCTAAATCAGCTTGACAATGGAAAATCAAAAACGATTAATTTTTATGCACATATGCTATTAAGGAAATACATGTATACGTAGTAAAATAGTTACAATAAGACCGCTTGAACGGATTTCAATCTATGAACCTCATATCTTCAAACTGTAGTCACTCTTTCACGTAAAACATATCAAGAGATATCAGACATTAGATATTCGACCAAAGTCTAACTACTGACGTCACTGCTAATCCATGACACAAGTGCACCCATTACCGAAGCTAATGAGTTACACTATGCTCATTTCTATCCGAAGTGCAATCTTTTTGTTGTTATGGACGTTTCAACTTCGGGACGTGTTTAGTTATTGTATGTATAGTAATTTAATGAAATCAATAGACCTACAACATTAACAAGTCTGACTATTAGTTTCTAGTTATTGGATTACTTGCACATCACCGCACTACCTCGTCGCTTAATCTCGTTTCAAACTGACGTGCGTTCAAATATATAGACGATATTATTATGTATTTCGTCTCGGCAAGGTAGTTGCCAATCACTTTTAAAGATGCTATGTTTGTATAACACAATTCAATTATGTAAAAATCATAAACAATATGCAGGATAAATATATATCATATAATACTATATATTTTTGTGTTGCGTCAATTTGTGTATAAAATATGTCTCTAAGCTAACGAATAACGCACGCTTTGACCGTAATAAAAAATTGTGATTGTTTAAATGCTTGTAGTATTTTTTGTTGCTATCAATAAGTAACTTTGTTGTGTATTATTTAAATAAAATTTCATATAATGTATTGTACAATAACCACATATGAACCTTCAACATACATATTAACAAAACGGTGAAAAACACCGCAGAACGCATGTTAGAAGCCGAATATTAGTTATGCAACCTGGAAACTAAACGCTCTATCGGTAATCATTGTTTAACAACATTTATAGAGAAATGCAACCATTTCTTTACAAAGGTGTCCGTTACTTACGATAAGAATCAAAATATGCTTTACTACTAGCCTGCATAAAATATGTTTTCATAATCTTACTCAAAATTAGTATTGACACTAGGACTACCGTTTTGAACGTGTATTTGTAGAAAATAATCTGTCGACACATGATTAATGTATTTATGTTAACTAAAAGAAGTTTGCTTTTAAGATGCGGAATTCTTCTGGCGTTCGTGACACCTTCAAATCTTATCAAATTCTACGACAGAAATACCTCTTAAATGATACGATTGGAAAAAGCAATGTTACGTAGACAAGAATTTCATAAAGTGCATAAAATTAGTGCGTCGTTAGTTGACCTATTGTATTGCCTTTCTGTCTATCAAGGTAGTAAATTCAAAACAAGAAAACACCACATCAACCAAAACGGAAATGTATTGTCCAAATTGCCAGGTTTCAAAACTAAATTCTTTTTATTTAAACTTGTTTAGTTCGTTTAAATGGAGCATAAACTTAAAAAGGGTTTGTTCAGGCAACTCGATTGCCTTAAATTAAACAGTTATGTAACGAGGTGCTTATTTAAGTAATATTTTAGTTTAAAGATCGCGGCTTTTGTTGCGGA